>NC_057810.1:697775347-698075347 GCF_018294505.1 Triticum aestivum | reverse complement strand
AACTTCTCATGAAGAATTACAATGCTCGCCCAACGGGTGCCATGCTTATCCCTGAAGCACATGCTAATGCTCATTCTACTAGTAAATTTGGAAACCGTGAAAGGAATTTCCAGAAATTCAAGGGAAAATGGAAAAAGAACAACGGTCGAAAGACCAACGGTCAAACTAAGGGGAAAGGTCATTTCAAGAAAAATGATCAAAATGACAACTCTCAAACTTGTCAAAGGTGTGGATGCATGAATCATTGTACTAATCAATGTCGAATTCCCAAGCACCTTGTGGATCTGTACATGAAGTATGGTGGAAAGGGCAAACAAGTTCATGTAAATAAAGCTGAAGCTCACTTCAATGCCATTCAAGATAACCCTCAAGCCGGTCCTTCTCAAAGCGCTATTCAAGTATACAAGGAAAGGATGATATCATCCTTGATGAAGACATGCCTGTGGATTACACCCGAGATGTTTTTGGAGACCTTAGTTGATCTCCATAAACAAGTTGATGTCACTTAGCTATTTAAATACTATTAGATGTTATATATCGTATTAAGTAGAATAAAGTCTTTCAGACTATGTATATTATATTATGTGAATCAGACATAATGTTGTAGTGAATTTATATTTAAGATTGTAATATAAATATTGTGTATGTAATCTGATGAATACATGAATAGAAGTATATTTATTCTAAAATATTCTCTTTCTATCTATAGAACTTTTACGGGAACAATCCGCTGAAAGAAGAGTTATATTTAGTGGATAGTGTTGGAAATATGCCCTAGAGGCAATAATAAAAGGATTATTATTATATTTCCTTGTTCATGATAATTGTCTTTTATTCATACTATAATTGTATTATCCGGAAATCGTAATACACGTGTGAATACATAGACCACAACATGTCCCTAGTGAGCCTCTAGTTGACTAGCTCGTTAATCAACAGATAGTCATGGTTTCCTGACTATGGACATTGGATGTCATTGATAACGAGATCACATCATTAGGAGAATGATGTGATGGACAAGACCCAATCCTAAGCATAGCACAAGATCGTGTAGTTCGTTTGCTAGAGCTTTTCCAATGTCAAGTATCTTTTCCTTGGACCATGAGATCGTGTAACTCCCGGATACCGTAGGAGTGCTTTGGGTGTACCAAACGTCACAATGTAACTGGGTGACTATAAAGGTATACTACGGGTATCTCCGAAAGTGTCTGTTGGGTTGACACGGATCGAGACTGGGATTTGTCACTCCGTATGACGGAGAGGTATCTCTGGGCCCACTCGGTAATGCATCATCATAACGAGCTCAAAGTGACCAAGTGTCTGGTCACGGGATCATCCATTGCGGTACGAGTAAAGTGACTTGCCGGTAACGAGATTGAACGAGGTATTGGGATACCGACGATCGAATATTGGGCAAGTAACATACCGATTGACAAAGGGAATTGTATACGGGGTTGCTTGAATCCTCGACATCATGGTTCATCCGATGAGATCATCGAGGAGCATGTGGAAGCCAACATGGGTATCTAGATCCCGCTGTTGGTTATTGACCGGAGAGCCGTCTCGGTCATGTCTACGTGTCTTGCGAACCCGTAGGGTCTACACACTTAAGGTTCAGTGATGCTAGGGTTGTAGAGATATTAGTACGCAGCAAACTGAAAGTTGTTCGGAGTCCTGGATGAGATCCCAGACGTCATGAGGAGTTCCGGAATGGTCCGGAGGTAAAGAATTATATATGGGAAGTCGAGTTTCGGCCATCAGGAAAGTTTTAGGGGTCACCGGTATTGTACCTGGACCACCGGAAGGGTCCCGGGGGTCCACCGGGTGGGGCCACCTATCCCGGAGGGCCCCATGGGCTGAAGTGGGAGGGGAACCAGCCCCTGGTGGGCTGGTGTGCCCCCCCTTGGGCCCCTCCTGCGCCTAGGGTTGGGAACCCTAGGGGAGGGGGCGCCTCCACTTGCCTTGGGGGGCAAGGCACCCCCCTTGGCCGCCGCCCCCCCTAGGAGATCCCATCTCCTAGGGCCCCCCCTGGGGACCCTATCTAAAGAGGGGAGGAGGGAGGGCAGCCGCACCCTTGCACTTGGCGCCTCCCTTCCCCCTTGCTACACCTCTCTCTCCCGCAGACGCTTGGCGAAGCCCTGCCGGGATCCCTGCTGCATCCACCACCACACCGTTGTGCTGCTGAATCTTCATCAACCTCTCCTTTCCCCTTGCTGGATCAAGAAGGAGGAGACGTCATGATGACCGTACGTATGTTGAACGCGGAGGTGCCGTCCGTTCGGCGCTAGAATCTCTGGTGATTTGGATCACGACGAGTACGACTCCCTCAACCTCGTTCTCTTGAACGCTTCCGCTCGCGATATACAAGGGTATGTAGATGCACTCCCCTCTCTCGTTGCTCGATGAACTCATAGATTGATCTTGGTGAACGTAGGAATTTTTTTATTTTATGCAACGTTCGCCAACAGTGGCATCATGAGCTAGGTCTATGCGTAGTTCTCTTTGCACGAGTAGAACACAAATCTGTTGTGGGCGTAGATGTTGTCAACTTTCTTGCCACTACTAGTCTTATTTTGCTTCAACGGTATTGTGGGATGAAGCGGCCCGGACCGACCTTACACGTACGCTTACGTGAGACAGGTTCCACCGACTAACATGCACTAGTTGCATAAGGTGGCTA
Organism: Triticum aestivum; assembly: GCF_018294505.1. NCBI lineage: Eukaryota > Viridiplantae > Streptophyta > Magnoliopsida > Poales > Poaceae > Triticum > Triticum aestivum. The sequence goes on along the minus strand of NC_057810.1, from coordinate 698,072,667 downwards.
GCGGGTGTCTGTCTCTCCCACTTTAGTTGGAGCGGATTCGATGAAAAGGGTCCTTATGAAGGGTAAATAGAAGTTGACAAATCACGTTGTGGCTTTTTCGTAGGTAAGAAAACGTTCTTGCTAGAACCCTATTGCAGCCACGTAAAAGATGCAACAACAATTAGAGGACGTCTAACTTGTTTTTGCAACAATTGCTTTGTGATGTGATATGGCCAAAAGTTGTGATGAATGATGAATGATATATTGTGATGTATGAGATCATATTCTTGTAATAGGAATCACGACTTGCATGTCGATGAGTATGACAACCGGCAGGAGCCATAGGAGTTGTCTTAATTATTGTATGACCTGCGTGTCAATGATTTAACACCATGTAATTACTTTACTTTACTGCTAAACCATTAGCTATAGTAGTAGAAGTAATAGTTGGCGAGCAACTTCATGGAGACACGATGATGGAGATCATGATGATGGAGATCATGGTGTCATGCCGGTGACGAAGATGATCATGGAGCCCCGAAGATGGAGATCAAAGGAGCTATATGATATTGGTCATATCATGTCACTACTATTTGATTGCATGTGATGTTTATCATGTTTTTGCATCTTGTTTACTTAGAACGACGGTAGTAAATAAGATGATCCCTCATAATAATTTCAAGAAAGTGTTCCCCCTAACTGTGCGCCGTTGCGACAGTTCGTTGTTTCGAAGCACCACGTGATTATCGGGTGTGATAGATTCTAACGTTCACATACAACGGGTGTAAGACAGATTTACACATGCAAAACACTTAGGTTAACTTGATGAGCCTAGCATGTATAGACATGGCCTCGGAACACAAGAGACTGAAAGGTCGAACATCGGTCGTATGGAAGATACGATCAACATGGAGATGTTCACCGATGATGACTGGTCCGTCTCACGTGATGATCGGACACGGCATAGTCGACTCGGATCATGTAATATTTAGATGACTAGAGGGATGTCTAATCTGAGTGGGAGTTCATTAAATAATTTGATTAGATGAACTTAATTATCATGAACTTAGTCTAAAATCTTTGCAAAAATGTCTTGTAGATCAAATGGCCAACGCTCATGTCAACATGAACTTCAACGCATTCCTAGAGAAAACCAAGCTGAAAGATGATGGCAGCAACTATACGGACTGGGTCTGGAACCTGAGGATCATCCTCATAGCTGCCAAGAAAGCATATGTCCTTGAAGCACCGTTAGGTGACCCACCTGCTCTCCCAGCACTGCAAGACGATTTGAACGTTTGGCAGATACGTGCTGATGATTACTCCCTCGTTCAGTGCGGCGTGCTTTACAGCTTAGAACCGGGGCTCTAAAAGCGTTTTGAGCAACACGGAGCATATGAGATGTTCGAGGAGCTGAAAATGGTTTTCCAAGCTCACGCCCGGGTCGAGAGATATGAAGTCTCCGACAAGTTCTATAGTTGTAAGATAGAAGAAAATAGTTCTGTCAGTGAGCACATACTCAAAATGTCTGGGTTGCACAACCGCCTATTCCAGCTGGACATTAACCTCCCGGACGAGGCGGTCATTGACAGAATCCTTCAGTCGCTCCCACCGAGCTACAAGAGCTTTGTGATGAACTACAATATGCAGGGGATGGTGAAAACTATTCCTGAAGTATTTTCAATGCTGAAGTCAGCAGAGGTAGAAATCAAAAAGGAACATCAAGTGTTGATGGTCAATAAAACAACCAAGTTCAAGAAAGGCAAGGGTAAGAAGAACTTCAAGAAGGACGGCAAGGATGTTGCCGCGCCCGGTAAGCCAGTTGCCGGGAAGAAGTCAAAGAATGGACCCAAGCCTGAAACTGAGTGCTTTTATTGCAAAGGGAAGGGTCACTGGAAGCGGAACTGCCCCAAATACTTAGCGGACAAGAAGGCCGGCAACACTAAAGGTATATGTGATATACATGTAATTGATGTGTACCTTACCAGTGCTCGTAGTAGCTCCTGGGTATTTGATACTGGTGCCATTGCTCATATTTGTAACTCAAAGCAGGAGCTACGGAATAAGCGGAGACTGGCGAAGGACGAGGTGACGATGCACGTCGGGAATGGTTCCAAGGTCGATGTGATCGCCGTCGGAACGCTACCTCTGCATTTACCTACGGGATTAGTTTTAAACCTCAATAATTGTTATTTAGTGCCAAGTTTGAGCATGAACATTGTATCTAGATCTCGTTTAATATGAGATGGCTACTCATTTAAATCTGAGAATAATGGTTGTTCTATTTATATGAGAGATATGTTTTATGATCATGCCCCGATGGTCAATGGTTTATTCTTAATGAATCTCGAACGTAATGTTACACATATTCATAGTGTGAATACCAAAAGATGTAAAGCTGATAACGATAGTCCCACATACTTGTGGCACTACCGCCTTGGTCATATTGGTGTCAAGCGCATGAAGAAGCTCCATGCTGATGGACTTTTAGAGTCTCTCGATTATGAATCATTTGACACATGTGAACCATGCCTCATGGGCAAAATGACCAAGACTCCGTTCTCCGGAACAACGGAGCGAGCAACCAACTTATTGGAAATCATACATACCGATGTGTGCGGTCCAATGAGCGTTGAGGCTCGCGGAGGATATCGTTATGTTCTCACTCTCACTGATGACTTGAGTAGATATGGTTATGTCTACTTTATGAAACACAAGTCTGAGACCTTTGAAAAGTTCAAGGAACTTCAGAATGAGGTAGAGAATCAACATGACCAAAAGATAAAGTTCTTACGATCAGATCGTGGAGGAGAATATTCAAGTCAAGAATTTGGTACGCACTTAAGGAAACGTGGAATCATTTCACAACTCACGCCACCTGGAACACCTCAGCGTACCGGTGTGTTCGAACTCGTAATCGCACTCTATTGGATATGGTGCGATCTATGATGTTTCTTACCGATTTACCGCTATCATTTTGGGGATACGCTCTAGAGACAGCTACATTCACTTTAAATAGGGCTCCGTCTAAATCCGTTGAGACGACACCTTATGAATTATGGTTTGGGAAGAAACATAAGCTGTCGTTTCTAAAAGTTTGGGGATGTGATGCTTATGTCAAGAAACTTCAACCTGAAAAGCTCGAACCTAAGTCGGAAAAATGCGTCTTCATAGGATATCCTAAGGAAACCATTGGGTATACCTTCTACCTTAGATCCGAAGGAAAGATCTTTGTTGCCAAGAACAGATCCTTTCTGGAAAAAGAGTTTCTCTCGAAAGGAGTAAGTGGGAGGAAAGTAGAACTCGATGAAGTACTACCTCTTGAACCGGAAAGTAGTGCGGCTCAGGAAAATGTTCCTGTGGTGCCTACACCGACTGGAGAGGAAATTAATGATGATGATCAAGGTACTTCAGATCAAGTTGCTACTGAACTTCGTAGGTCCACAAGGACACGTTCCACACCAGAGTTGTATGGCAACCCTCTCCTGGAAATCATGTTGTTAGACAATGGTGAACCTTCAAACTATGAAGAAGCGATGGTAGGCCCAGATTCCAACAAATGGCTTGAAGCCATGCAATCCGAGATAGAATCCATGTATGAAAACAAAGTATGGACTTTGACAGACTTGCCCGATGATCGGCGAGCGATAGAAAATAAATGGATCTTTAAGAAGAAGACAGACGCGGATGGTAATGTTACCATCTATAAAGCTCGACTTGTCGCTAAGGGTTATCGGCAAGTTCAAGGGGTTGACTACGATGAGACTTTCTCTCCCGTAGCAAAGCTGAAGTCCGTCTGAATCATGTTAGCAATTGCCGCATACTATGATTATGAGATATGGCAGATGGACGTTAAAACGGCATTCCTTAACGGCTATCTTAAGGAAGAACTGTATATGATGCAGCCGGAAGGTTTTGTCGATCCTAAGAATGCTAACAAGGTGTGCAAGCTCCAGCGATCCATTTATGGGCTGGTGCAAGCATCTCGGAGTTGGAACATTCGCTTTGATGAGATGATCAAAGCGTTTGGGTTTATGCAGACTTATGGAGAAGCCTGTGTTTACAAGAAAGTGAATGGGAGCTCTGTAGCATTTCTCATATTATATGTAGATGACATACTTTTGATGGGAAATGATATAGAACTATTGGACAGCATTAAGGCCTACTTGAATAAGTGTTTTTCAATGAAGGACCTTGGAGAAGTTGCTTACATATTAGGCATCAAGAGGGATAGATCGAGACGCCTCATAGGTCTTTCACAAAGCACATACCTTGATAAGATATTGAAGAGGTTCAATATGGATTAGTCCAAGAAAGGGTTCTTGCCTGTATTGCAAGGTGTGAGATTGAGCTCGGCTCAATGCCCGACCACGGTAGAAGATAAAGAAGAGATGAGTGTCATCCCCTATGCCTCAGCCATAGGATCTATTATGTATGCCATGATGTGTATCAGACCTGATGTAAACCTTGTCGTAAGTTTGGTAGGAAGGTACCAAAGTAATCCCGTCAAGGAACACTGGACAGCGGTCAAGAATATCCTGAAGTACCTGAAAAGGACAAAGGACATGTTTCTCGTCTATGGAGGTGACGAAGAGCTCGTCATAAAGGGTTATGTCGGTGCTAGCTTCGACACAGATCTGGATGACTCTAAGTCACAAACCGGATACGTGTATATGTTGAATCATAGAGCAGTAAGTTGGTGCAGTTGCAAGCATAGCGTCGTGGCGGGATCTACATGTGAAGCGGAGTACATGGCAGCCTCGGAGGCAGCGCATGAAGCAATATGGATGAAGGAGTTCATCACCGACCTAGGAGTCATACCCAATGCGTCGGGGCCGATCACTCTCTTCTGTGACAACACTGGAGCTATTGCCCTTGCCAAGGAGCCCAGGTTTCACAAGAAGACCAGGCACATCAAGCGTTGTTTCAACTCCATCCGTGAAAATGTTCAAGATGGAGACATAGATATTTGCAAAGTACATATGGATCTGAATGTCGCAAATCCGTTGACTAAACCTCTTCCGCGAGCAAAACATGATCAACACCAGAACTCTATGGGTGTTCGATTCATCACAATGTAACTAGATTATTGACTCTAGTGCAAGTGGGAGACTGTTGGAAATATGCCCTAGAGGCAATAATAAAAGGATTATTATTATATTTCCTTGTTCATGATAATTGTCTTTTATTCATGCTATAATTGTATTATCCGGAAATCGTAATACACGTGTGAATACATAGACCACAACATGTTCCTAGTGAGCCTCTAGTTGACTAGCTCGTTAATCAACAGATAGTCATGGTTTCCTGACTATGGACATTGGATGTCATTGATAACGAGATCACATCATTAGGAGAATGATGTGATGGACAAGACCCAATCCTAAGCATAGCACAAGATCGTGTAGTTCGTTTGCTAGAGCTTTTCCAATGTCAAGTATCTTTTCCTTGGACCATGAGATCGTGTAACTCCCGGATACCGTAGGAGTGCTTTGGGTGTACCAAACGTCACAACGTAACTGGGTGACTATAAAGGTATACTACGGGTATCTCCAAAAGTGTCTGTTGGGTTGACACAGATCGAGACTGGGATTTGTCACTCCGTATGACGGAGAGGTATCTCTGGGCCCACTCGGTAATGCATCATCATAACGAGCTCAAAGTGACCAAGTGTCTGGTCACGGGATCATGCATTGCGGTACGAGTAAAGTGACTTGCCGGTAACGAGATTGAACGAGGTATTGGGATACCGACAATCGAATCTCGGGCAAGTAACATACCGATTAACAAAGGGAATTGTATACAGGGTTGCTTGAATCCTCGACATCGTGGTTCATCCGATGAGATCATCGAGGAGCACGTGGGAGCCAACATGGGTATCTAGACCCCGCTGTTGGTTATTGACCGGAGAGCCGTCTCGGTCATGTCTACGTGTCTCCCAAACCCGTAGGGTCTACACACTTAAGGTTTGGTGACGCTAGGGTTGTAGAGATATTAGTATGCAGCAAACCGAAAGTTGTTCGGAGTCCCGGATGAGATCCCGGACGTCACGAGGAGTTCCGGAATGGTCCGGAGGTAAAGAATTATATATGGGAAGTCGAGTTTCGGCCATCGAGAAAGTTTCAGGGGTCACCGGTATTGTACCGGGACCACCGGAAGGGTCCCGGGGGTCCACCGGGTGGGGCCACCTATCCCGAAGGGCCCCATGGGCTGAAGTTGGAGGGGAGCCAGCCCCTGGTGGGCTGGTGCGCCCCCCCTTGGGCCCCCCTGCGCCTAGGGTTGGGAACCCTAGGGGAGGGGGCGCCTCCACTTGCCTTGGGGGGCAAGGCACCCCCCTTGGCCGCCGCACCCCTAGGAGATCCCATCTCCTAGGGCCGGCGCCCCCCTGGGGACCCTATATATAGAGGGGGGAGGGAGGGCAGATGCACCCTTGCACTTGGCGCCTCGCTTCCCCCTTGCTACACCTCTCTCTCCCGCAGACGCTTGGCGAAGCCCTGCCGGGATCCCTGCTGCATCCACCACCACACCGTCGTGCTGCTGGATCTTCATCAACCTCTCATTTCCCCTTGCTGGATCAAGAAGGAGGAGACGTCACGCTGACCGTATGTGTGTTGAACGCGGAGGTGCCGTCCGTTCGGCGCTAGAATCTCCGGTGATTTGGATCACGACGAGTACGACTCCCTCAACCTCGTTCTCTTGAACGCTTCCGCTCGCGATCTACAAGGGTATGTAGATGCACTCCCCTCTCTCGTTGCTAGATGAACTCATAGATTGATCTTGGTGAACGTAGGAAATTTTTTATTTTATGCAACGTTCCCCAACAGATAGTGCTACCACTAACACAATTTTAAGGGAAGCAAAATACTTCCAAACTCTTATTAAGAGAAAGGAAAATGTTATGACCATAACAGGAAGTAACAAAGCAATTATTGGTTGAGGAAGAGCCACATTCACACTCCCTATGGGTACTACTATCATAATTCAGAATGCACTCTTGTATCCTGAATCTACACGTACCCTTATAGGTTTCAAAGATATCCGATCTAACAATTCCCATCTAAAAACAATAGAGGTGGATAGCAAAGAATATTTGCTTTTAACAAAAAGCAACGAATATGAGGAACAAACTCTTGAAAAAATCCCTTCATTTATCCGGATTATACTTTACATACATAAAAGCCGTACTTATGTTGCGTACAAAATAATTTTTCAAAATCTTGATAAATTCAAGACTTGGCATGATCGCCTTAGTCATCTTGGAATAGGTATGATGAGAAAAATTATAAGTAATTCTGTTGGTCATAATTTACCAATTAAAATATTTCCCAAATCATCAGATTTCGTATCCACCGCCTGTGCTACCGGGAAATTAATTATTAAGCCATCTTATCTTAAAGTTAAAAATGAGTCGCTTAATTTTCTTGAAAGAATTCAAGGAGATATATGTGGTCCAATACAACCTCTATCCGGACCATTTAGGTACTTCATGATGCTCATCAATGCATCTACTACATGGTCACATGTGTGTCTATTAACCACACGTAGCCATGCCCTTGCCAAATTAATTGCTCAAATTATCAAATTGAGAGAAAATCATCCTAAACACAGGATAAAAACAATACGAATACATAATGCTGCTGAATTTAGTTCACACGCATTTAATCATTATTGTATGACTTTAGGAATCCATCTAGAACATTTAGTACCTTATGTTCATACTCAAAATGGAATGGTTGAATCTTTAATCAAAAGAGTAAAATTAATTGCTAGACCACTATTACAGAACTGCAATTTACCAACCTCTTGTTGGGGACATGCGGTTTTACACGCCACAGATTTGATGCAAGTCAGACCAACTGCATATCATCAAACTTCCCCGTTTCAAATAGTACGTGGCAATAACCAAGTATTTCCCATCTTCGAAAATTCGGTTGCGCTGTATACGTACCGATGTCACGACCGCAGCGTACCTCTATGGGACACCATAGAAAAGTAGGAATCTATGTGGGATATAATTCTTCATCAATTATAAAATATTTAGAACCCCTAACAGGGGACCTGTTCACGGCCCGGTACGCTGATTCAATTTTTGATGAGGACCATTTTCCGACATTAGGGGGAGAAACAAACCACAAAGAATGTCAGGAAATAGATTGGAATGTTATAGGCATTCAGTCCTTCGATTCATATACTAATGAATCTGAATCTAAAGTTTAGAAAATTATAGATTTGCAACACTTTGCAAATAATCTACCAGACCCATTTACTGATCACAAAGGTGTCACTAAATCTTATATCCCTGCAGTTAATGCACTAGAACGAGTAGAGGTACGAAATAAAACTACTCAACTCCCAATTGCAAATAAAAGGGGGAGAAATCTGGTCACTGGGGAAAAGGCTTCCCTAAAGCCTCCGTGGAAACAAAGAAAATCAAAATCTATGACAGTAAATGCATATCAACCTCAAGTTGATGGACACCAAATAGATGTTCAACATCAAGAACCCAACATAAATGTGCACACAAATTGACTCCTTTATTATGGGAAATCACACGGTGCCTGAAGAAATTAATGAAATATCCATAAATTATGTTGATTCGGCAGAAACTTATAATAGAAACACTATAGTTCTCGACACAAATTTGTCCTCGAAAATTGCTGAAACCCTTCAACTGGATCCAGAGCCAAAATCTATGAAAGAGTGCCTCAAGCGCTCAGATTGGCCTAAATGGAAGGAGGCAATTTAGGCAAAATTACACTCGTTTAATAAAAGAGAGGTATTTTCTAAAATAATACTTACTCCTCATAAAGTCTTCCCCGTGGGAGCAAAATGGGTTTTTGTTCGAAAAACAAACGAAAAAAATGAGGTGGTGAGATATAAAGAGAGACTTGTAGCTAAAGGGTTTATGCAAAGACCCGGTATCGACTATGATGATACATATTCTCCTGTAATGAATGGAATTACATTTTAATACTATGAATCTATCAATGCAGTTAATGGATGTGGTGACCGCTTATGGGTCACTAGATGTGGATATATATATATATATATATATATATATATATATATATATATATATATATATATATATATATATATATATATATATATATATATATATATATATATGAAAGTTCCTGATGGACTTAAAATTCCGAATCCAAATATAAATGGCACATGTATTGTTAAAACTACAAAAGTCACTCTATGGCTTGAAGCAGTCAGGTAAAATGTGGTATGACCGACTCAGTGAGTTCCTTCTCAGTAAAGGATACTCGAATAACAATGATTGCTCATGCGTATTTATAAAGAAATCCTCAAAGGGATTTTGCATCATCTTAGTATGTGTTGATGATCTCAACATCATTGGGAACGCATCAGATATAACTGTAGCACACAATCATTTAATGACGGAGTTTGAGATGAAAGATTCGGGAAGAACCAAATTCTGCTTAGATATACAACTTGAGCATTTTCCCTCAGGAATACTCGTTTATCAACCCGCTTATATTCAGAAAATGTTGGAAAAATTCAACATGAATAAATCATATCCATCCAAAACACCTATGGTCGTCAGATTGCTTGATATGAAGAAGGATCCTTTTAGACCTAGGGATGATGACGAGGAGGTATTGGGACCTGAGTTCCCATACCTCAGTGCCATAGGAGCACTAATGTACCTTGCAAATTGCACTATACTAGATATTGCTTTTGCAGTAAATTTACTGGCTCGACATAGTGCAGCTCCAACAAAATGACATTGGACCAGAGTAAAGAATATCTTCAGATATTTACAAGGTAGTAAAGATCATGGTTTATTCTATCAAAAAAAATCAAGACATGACCCTGATTGGTTATAGTAATTGAAAGATCGAGGATGTCGCCTAGAGGGGGGAGGCGGTGAATAGGCGCTTTAATATAATTACGGTTTAGGCTTGAACAAATGCGGAATAAACCTAGAGGTTAATTTGTCAAGCACAAAACCTAAAACTACTAGGCTCACCTATGTGCACCAACAACTTATGCTAAGCAAGATATGCAACTATGTGATAGCAAGATATATGACAAAGAACAATATGGCTATCACAAAGTAAAGTGCATAAATAAAGGGCTCGGGTAAGAGATAACTGAGGCACGCAGAGACGACGATGTATCCCGAAGTTCACACCCTTGCAGATGCTAATCTCCGTTTGGAGCGGTGTGGAGGCACAATGCTCCCCAAGAAGCCACTAGGGCCACCGTAATCTCCTCACGCCCTCGCACAATGCAAGATGCCGTGATTCCACTAAGGGACCCTTGAGGGCGGTCACCGAACCCGTACAAATGGTGACCCTTGGGGGAGGTCACCGAACCCGTACACTTTGGCAACCCTGTGGGTGGTCACCGGTACCTTTCAAATTGCTCGGGGCGATCTCCACAACCTAATTGGAGACCCCGACGCTTGCCCGGAGCTTTACACCATAATGATTGAGCTCCCAACAACACCAACCGTCTAGGGCGCCAAGGCACCCAAGAGGAACAAGCTCTAGGGTGTCTAAACACCCAAGAGTAACAAGCTCAAGGGTACCAAGCACCCAAGAGTAATAAGCTTCTCAACTTGTAACTTCCACGTATCACGTGGAGAAGTCAAACCGATGCACCAAATGCAAAGGCAAGGGCACACGGAGTGCCCAAGTCCTTCTCTCTCTCAAATCCCACCGAAGCAACTAATGCTAGGGAGGAAAATGAGAGGAAGAACAAGGAGAACACCAAGAACTCCAAGATCTAGATCCAATGGGTTCCCCTCACATAGAGGAGAAAGTGATTGGTGGAAATGTGGATTTAGATCTCCTCTATCTTTTCCCTCAAAAACCAGCAAGAATCCATGGAGGGATTGGGAGTTAGCAAGCTCGAAGAAGATCAACAATGGGGGAAGAACACGAGCTCAAAGGATAAGGTTCATTGGGGAAGAAGACCCCCTTCTATAGGAGGGGAAAAATCCAACCGTTATGTGCTCAGCCCGCACACGAGCGGTACTACCGCTCCACTAGTGGTACTACCGCTCGGGCGGAAGAAGCAGGGAAAAGGAGCAACAAAACATGAACCTTGGGGCGGTAGTACTGCTTACAAGCGGTATTACCGCTCACCCCAGCAGTAGTACCGCTGGAGGAACAGAGCACTTGACAAGAGGAGGCATGACAGAGCAGAGCACGGTGGTAGTAGTGCAGTAGCGGTACTACCGCCCGACGGAGCGGTACTACCGCTTATAGGCGGTACTACCTCTTATAGGCGGTACTACCGCCCATTCTAGGGGGCACTACCGCTTATAGGCGGAACTGCCATGCCTTACTGCCGCACGACTACTGCTGAACCCGACATGAAAAGAGCAGACCCAAAAACGAGGCGGTAGTAGAGCGGTACTACCGCTTGACGCTACAAGCAGTACTACCGCTTGACGCTACAAGCGGTACTACCGCTGGCTCTGCGGTACTACCGCAGGGAGAAAAATAGAACTGTCATAACTTCTTCATATGAGCTCCGAATTGAGCAAACTCATGCTTGTTGGATACAAGACAACGAGTAACATCAAAACAGCGGTTATAGTAAGAAGAGGCCGAGGAGGTATGCCAACAAAAAGAGGAGAGAAACCTCCAACAGAGAAGAACCGGCAGAATCTCCAACATCGAAAACATCATAGAAGATGCATGTGAACTCCGTTTTCGATGAACCCGAGCTTGTCATCAAGATGACCATAAGATCCAAAACTCACAAAGAGAACCAAACAAGAACCAAGAAAGATGATGCAAGGATGCAATGGTTTGAGCTCTCTATGAATGATACGATCAAGTTACTCATCGAGAGCCCCCCTTGATAGTACAACAATCGATCCTAAAACCCGGTCTCCCACCTACCATCATGAGACTGGTAAAATAGAAAACCTATCAAGGGCAAACCTTTGCCTTGCACATGGTCCACTTGAGCTAGATGATGACGATCTTGACTCCCTCAAGTTGGACAACCTTTCTTGATTGCGTTGGCTCGATGAAGACTAGTTGATTGCTCCCCCATACTCCACTATGGGTGAGCCACTCTTTCGCACATCTTCACAAGTCCATTGTCACCACAATGGACGGCAAGCTTTAAGCATTTGATCTCTTCGTGATGCTTCACTTGAACTTGCACACCACAACCTAACCCCACAAAGAACTCTCACGAAGATCATGGGTTAGTACACAAAGCGTAATTGACAATGCTTACCATATCATGGGATCGCTTGATCCCTCTCGGTACATCTTCTATGCTTTGTGTGTTGATCAACTTGATTCACTCTTTGACTTAGTCTTGATCAACCTCTCACATGACCAATCTTTAGGTAATTCCTTGAATGGCACCTTGTTCATCACAAACTCTCCTTGAAACCAACAAATGGACTCCAAGAAAAGCCTATGGACAAATCCTTCAAATATAACTCAAGGCAACCATTAGTCCATAGAGATTGTCATCAATTACCAAAACCAAACATGGGGGCACCGCATGTTCTTTCAGTAATGATGGATATCTTTCTGATCCCCATAATGCCAGGTCAAAAACAGGGTTTGTATTTTTACATGGTGGAACTACTATTTCATGGAATTCAATTAAACAGACATTAGTAGCAACTTCCACCAACCACTCTAAAATAATTGCATTATTTGAAGCCTCACGAGAATGTGTATGGCTTCGTAGGGTGATAAACCATATTCAAACATCATGCGGTATCGGTTCATTAGAATCACCAACCATTATATATGAAGATAATGCTGCATGTGCTGCTCAAGTGCATATGGGATATATTAAAAGTAATATCACAAAACATATCTCTCCGAAACTATTTTTTCCTCACGAATTACAAAAAGATGGAGAGATTGATATTTTGCAAATAAAATATTGTGACAATCTTGCAGATTTGTTCACAAAGTCTTTACCAGCAGCAACATTTCAAAATTGCATTCATGGCATTGGTATGACACGACTATGAAATTTGCAAAGTTCAGGGGGAGGAAACTACTAGAACTAAAACTTATTTATTATTATCTCTGATAATAAATAAATTGTACTCTTTCCTTATGAGTTTTCCAATGGATTTCTCATAAAGATTTGAATGAGATAATTGGTTACACTAACAATATATATATCAAATTCCCATCATTTTTTATATTTTCACAGGCTTGTTGCAAAACATAGACAATACAAGATCAAAGATTCTCGAAGCTCCAAGATCAAGCCAATCAAGAAAATGCAAAATATTTCAGCACTCAAGACAATGAAAATTACAAACAGCGTTGTCCAAGGGGGAGTGTTAGAAATAAATTAGTATTAGTTTAGGCTAATTAGGCAGTCAATTATTCCTTAAAATATTCTGCATGGCAGTTAAGATACTGCGTTGGCCAGACGTTGTTCCTAGCGAACCGTCGCCGCGTCTTTCCGTTGGAGCTAGTACAACTATGCTAGATCAATAAGACCAAGGGCGCCTCCGGTTGGATTCTCCAAGATCCATGTGGATGCCGACGGCTCGAGGTATGGCAGAGGAGGATCAGCAATGGCGGTTTGCCGAGATGAGAATGGCAATTATCTGGGTAGCTCTTCTCTAGTAATCACAGGAGTTTGTGATGCGGCAACGTTGGAAGCAATTGGCATATAGGGAGGGGCTCTCCTTGGCTGAGGACCTTCTTCTAAAAACAATCCATCGTTGCATGTGACTCGAAACAGGTGGCCTATGATATCAACAGGGGCTGGCTCTACCATCAAGGAGATCAGACTCAGGGCTCTTAGTTCTAATTGTAAATTTTTATTTTAAGGTTGCGATGCTAATGTCGAAGCTCATAGTCTAGCTAGATTTTCGTTTTTTCTAGAACAGGGGCGCACTTGTGGCTGGTCCATGCCCACGATCCAAATCGTATCCCACATTCCATGGAGTTTGAGCAATAAAACCGGACCTTTCTCCAAAAAAAGAGAGATAATTTTTGTTTCACCTAAAAAGCACTAACTTTTTTTTTGGGTGATGCACGTGGCTACTAGCTTAGCCGTGTAGCTTTCCGAGCCTGACCCATGGAACAAAGGGAAAAAAATTGCTTGCAGCAGAAAGCAAGGCAGACCCGAAGGAAAAAAGAAGAAGAAGATGCACTCAAAGTTCAATCGTGTGCACGCAGGAGCGAGTGAGATACGCACGAAGGACATGTACGTGTCGCCTGCTTTGTAGCCGGGTGATGCATCTGTGACATTGCAAGGAAGTGCAAGGAAGCATGCATGCACCTACAGCTCCGCTCCCGTGGTAGTACGTACGTGGCTGCTTCTGCATCGGTGCTCTCTTTGTTTTCTGGTTTGTTTTACATTTTGACCACGCCAGCCATACATACGTACGTGCATGCACGCGAGATTGTTTTGCAGTCGAAGCTACGCATAGCTACGTGTCGCGAGCTGCGCAGCAGGGGCACGGTAAAAATATGCCGTACGATAGTCCAAGCAAGCAAGCATACATGCATGCACCTACAGCTCAGCTCTAGTCGTTACGTGGCTGACTGGCTGTACCACCGACGCTCTTTGTTTTCTCGGTTTAGTAACATTTGACCGGCCTCCTCATCAGATGTCTTCTTGTGGGCATCTCTAATAACAAATCATACCTACCGTCTGAATTCATACAAAAAGTTGCTTTGCATATTTTTTATACGGCTACTATGCTTTACACGTCCAATTCAGGTACTGCACCCCAGTCTGCATCTGCTCATGACCTCAACTTCTCTCTGTTTTTCTTTCCTATTATGTTGTGTGGATAAGTTCTCGACTAATTAGGGCAACGCTTTGACCTGATAGTGAAGAGCTAGCATGGAGGAAATTAAAGCAACTTTTTATATGAATACACTACTATGATGGCCGCCCGCGGAGGAGAGTTCTCTGGTCCTTGTATCATATGATTCCGATATAATATACTCCCTTCGTCCCATAATATAAGAACGTTTTTGACACTAGTGTAGTATTAAAAACGTTCTTATATTTTGGGACAGAGGGACTAACTTACTAAGAAATCATATGTGTAAGTTTTAAAAATAGTAAAATCATAAATGTAAAAGATATATATACACATAAACATGTGATGATTAGCAAGCTACAAAATTGCAAATTAAGTTAATTTGCATCAAGCTACTATAGCATTTAAGGTGACAAGATTTTATAAAGTCCAACTTACATAAAGTGAAATATCACAAAGGGTCGTATCATTTTACCAAAACTCACGCCGATGAATTCCCATCCGTCCTCTACACGCATACATGTATGATATTTTTTACAACTTTAGGAAAAAAATATCAAATATGATTCCAGGATGGTTCAGGTGATACAAAATCGTAGTCATAATTATGTCACATGAACCACATAGTAAAGAAGACCTATCGATAAAAGTATTGTCCTAACGAATGAAAAGACATCTTCATTTTGGAAACGGAAGGTATGGAAAGCCTAGCACAAATCAGCAGAGCTTAAGAGAGACAAGGCAGATAAGCAAACATGTGGGGATTGAACCGATGACACGTGCACTAATTAGCCTTGCCACATCATATCTGAAGATTCTGTTCACGTTAGTATAGGCGGACGTCAACGGACAAATATGATAAGGGAATGTCATCGACCCATCTTCATGATATATACTAGACTATCCAGAGCCCAATAAGTTGCTTCTGGACAACACTTTCTTCAAATTTGATTTTAAAAAGTTGCCCTCGACATATATTGCTGCAGTATATCCAAAAAAGAATACATTGTTTCATTAGCCCTCTATCATGACTTGTATACATAGCCATATATAGATGATGCCAGTGCCTGAGTGCCGTCTTTTTCTTCCTGTTATTTTTCAAGTGAGGCTAGGATTGTCAATTGTGTAGTACTGGTAGTATATCAACGCATACACCAGCTGTATGTATTACTTGGTCCACCTATAGTATTTCTGCCGGAGAAGTTAGGCACTGGGGAAAATACAAAAAGAAATGCATGATGCAGGCAGGGTCCACTGATACTCCTGCAGAGCCAATGATCAGCAGGACATCCTTGGACGATTATTCCCAATGATATATAGTGCCACATACTAGCTGTTCATTGGATTGGATATATCACAAATGATACGTGTCTCCAGTTAATGACTGTGCTACGGTTTTGCAAATGATTTTATATTATGGGACGGAGGGAGTACAACTGTAGTATACACATTCGAATGCACACCACGAGGCTACATATATGCATGTTTGTTAGTACAATCTACTAAACATCTACTCTAGTACACTGCTATCGTATCATCTGTCCCATATCCCAAATCGATTAATCATTTCACAATCATGTACTGTAGTACACACACTAGTAGAAAAACACCTAATAGTCCCGGTTCATAAGGGCCTTTAGTCCCGGTTCATGAACCAGGACTAATGGGCCGTTACTAATACCTCCATCCATTAGTCCCGGTTCAAACCAGAACCGGGACCAATGTGCCTCCACGTGGCCCTGTGCGCCGAGCCCAGTGAGGGGGCCTTTGGTCCCGGTTGGTGGCTCCAACCGGGACCAAAAGGCATCCACGCGTCAGCATTCCAGTGGCTGGGGTTTTTGTTTTTGTTTTTTTTAAAGGAGGGGAGGTTGGGGGTTTTGGGGGGTTAATTTAGGTGTTTCATATATTGTGTTAGCTAGCTAATTAGTAGAGAGAAGTGTCCTCTCTTATGTCCGTGCTTGGTCGACGCTACGTACTATATATACATAAGTGATCGAGAGAACCATTCAGTACAGAATTTCGTCATGCATACCGAGAGAAGTGATCGATCGACCTCTCCTTCTCCGAGAGATTGGTCGAACAACAAGTTTTTGTATCATGTATCCGACGCTACTGACTACATACATGTACAATATGTATAAGATCTCTTAATTACAAACCCCTAGCATTTGAAATCAATTTCCACATGGTATTCTCCGGCTTTACTGATGACGTGGTCAAGAAAGAATCCCGCCAATTCCTCTTGAATTGCTTTCATGCGATCTGGTTCTAGGAGTTCATCCCGCATCTGCCACGTCTAATTTGAAGAAGGGGGTTAATTAATACATATATATGAATGAAACTCAACAGAAATGATGGTGTAATAAAATGAAATTGTGAATATTATTGCTTACGCACTTCATATTGTCTTCTAGAGTAGCCCCGCTTGTTTTTCAAAGTCGCGGTGTGGATGAACTCGCACACGTAGTATCCACAGAAATCATTCCCTTCCTCCTGCCACAAGCACTTTACGAGAAATAGAGGTCAATCAAACTGATAATGAAGCATTATAAATGGCATTGATGAAAGTATAGCTATAGAATCAACGGGAGATGCGCGCAACTAGCTAGCCAGTAGTACTTACTTTCGGGTATTTATATGTCAGCTCCTTCGGCAGTCCCGGAGCTTCTGCGGTGAACTGTTTCCAAACCCTGCAAGACAAAGAAAATAATTATTATTACTTGAGATATCAGGAAATGAACAAAAAGTTGCCGATATGGTGCGATAATGATCGATTGAACTTACTTGCTGAGCATTTCAGTGATGTCCGCATAGGATTTGGGATCTTTCCGTCTCGAGTCTAAGACGGTTACTAGTCCACGCTCAAGCTTAATCTCCAGAAGAATATAGTGGTACCTGCGCACGCATGCATAACTCATCAATTACATTACTATAAGCTCGCTTGAGTAATAAGGGAAACCGAATATGCACACGACAGTAACACTCACGGGCCGTTGTAAGGAAAGAGTATGGTATCTTTGTTTTGATTTTTGATCAACGATTGTAGCAAGTTGTCCTCGGCCTCTTTGACGTTCTTTTCAACCAGAAATACATCTATGATATTTGTGTTAATGAACCCAATATCATAAATTTCTTGTTTTTTGCACTCGACGATCTTCAATCTGCATAATATATTGAGGATAATTAATTATAAATACATGCAATGAAAGAGCCGAGCTATATATAGAGACTTAATGACAGAAATAGTACTTACAGGCAGTAGCAAAAGACCATTAATTTATCGAGGGCCTTTTGATTGAAGAACTCGAAGAACTCCTCAAATGGAACAGTCAACAGATCATTTGCAACGAGATCGTGCTCCTCTTTAATATGCAGATACAAAGCATTCTTACCCTCAGACTCTCTGCAGGTTTCCATGTACCAATTATGGAATCTTCGCATCATTGTTGTCAGAGATTTTTCATCTTTGACGAGAGGCTTCCCGTACTCGTATCTGTGTCCGTCCACCTCCAAGAAATCAGGAAGTGCATCGTCAGGCAGGTAATCGTCAAGATTGCCATAACCGGCCACCGTCCCCGGAGCATTAGACACATTGAGCGGGGGGCACGATTGCTGTGCTTGTTCGCCGAGCTGGGCAATTTTTTCCCCTTTGCTCGTTCTTTTGACCTTTTAGCACTGACAGTAGTTCCCGACCGCTGGGCTTGGAGATATGTCTGTTCAGTAATGCGCTCATAGTTGGTTCTCGGCGGAGACTTTGGTGGTTTCCTCAGGGCATCGATAGTGCGCTTTGCTTTCACCGGATCTACCTTCTCCTCCGGAGGTGGATGTCTCTTTGCTTTCACCCCTTCAAAGAACTCCTTCACGTGGGTCCGCACAATCGTATCGTTTTCCTCCTCGGACCTCTCGTACGGTAACTTCTCTAGAGGCTTGAGAGATGATGGACCGTATTTGTATTGCCTCCCGCCTCTGGTTGTGCTGCTAGACGCCGGAGCAGACGGAGCGGCTGCGGCGTCTGTCTTCTTTCGTGCTTGCTTACGAGGCGGAGGAGAAGGAGTACGACGCGCCGGAGCAGCCGGGGCGGCGGCGGGTCTCTTCCGCCCTTGCTGGCGAGGCGGAGAAGGAGGATGCTGCTGGCTGCTCGGGAGCGCCGGCGCAGGCGGAGAAGGAGGCGGAGTGCCGCCATGCGCCGGAGAAGGAGGCGGAGTGCCGCCACGCGTGCCCTGATCGTCACTCGCCGGAGGAGGAGGCGGTGGAGGAGGCGGAGTGCCCTGACTCGCCGGAGCAGGAGGAGGAGGCGGAGGCGTCCAGTTCAGAAGGTTGATGAGCTCCTTCTTCCATAGGCATGGAGTCTTCAGAGCAGAACCCAGCCTAGTCTCCCCTTCACCGGTAGGGTGGTCAAGCACGAGGTCCTCAAATCCCTCCGTTATTTCATCCACCATCACCTTAGCATATCCTTTTGGAATCGGCTGGCAGTGATAAGTTGTGCCGGGTCCACTAGGATAAACTTGGCCAACAGCCGCCTTGACCTTCAAAGTCATCCATCGCGCCATCATGTGGCAATTTTGAGACTCCGTGATACCATCCACGGGATAGCTGGCAGGAGCCGTCAAGACATGCTCCGGCTGAAGCAGCTCGGTGGAAGCCACGCTGCTTCTCCGCTGAGATGGCGGGGTAGCTTCGGGGGAAGCTTCGGCAGGTCGTTTGCTGCGATCTGCTGCTTCTCGTTCCTCTTCTCGATCCTCTAGCCCCATTACCCTTTCGTGCAGCGCCTGCAGTTGGTCCTGCTCCAGTTTCTTCCTCCTCTCGTGGGTTTTGTAACCCCCTGCGTCCGGAAAACCAACCTTCCACGGAATGGAGCCTGGCGTGCCTCGTGTCCGTCCAGGGTGCTCAGGATTCCCAAGGGCCATTGTGAGCTCGTCCTTCTCCCTGTTTGGAAGGAACGTCCCTCGCTGCGCTGCATCGATATAGTGTCGAAGGTTCTTGACTGGTATTTCCAGTTGCTCGTCCGTCCACTGGCAAAACCCTGTTACAGGGTCCAAGGTTCCGCCAGACCCGAAGAACCAAGTCCGGCAACGGTCTGGCCATCTCATTGTCTCTGGTTCGATCCCTTTTTCAAGCAGATCATTCTCAGCCTTGGACCACTTAGGCCGGGCTTGCAGGTAGCCACCTGACCCCGTGCGATGGTGAAGCGTCTTCTTCGCAGCATTTTTCTTGTTTGTCTCCGACATCTTCTTACTCTTTTCCGATGTCTTGTGGGCCACAAATGCGGGCCAGTGATCTTTGATCTTCTCATATTTGCCGATGAATTCTGGTGTCTTTTTATTTTTGACAAACTGGTTCAGCTCTTTCCTCCACCTCCTCATTAGGGTTGCCATCTTCTTAAGAGCACAAGACTTGATTAATTCCTCTTTAACTGGCTTCTCCGGATCCTCCTCTGGCGGTAGGGTGAAATTTGCCTTCAGCTGAGTCCAAAGATCTTCTTTCTGCATATCATTGACATAAGACACCTCAGGGTCTTCCTCCTTAGGCTTATACCATTGCTGGATGCTGATCGGGATCTTGTCCCTAACAAGAACCCCGCACTGAGAAGAAAATGCCTTCCTTGTCCGGATGGGTTCAATCGGTTCGCCGTCGGGCGCGATTTCTATGATCTCAAACTTTTCATCCGAGCTCAACTTTTTCTTCGGGCCTCGTCTCCTTACCGAAGTTGTGCTCGATCCGGAGGGCTAGAAATTATAAGGAAGAAAGACGAGAGTAATTAATATGTGTACATATACCAAAACAATGGAAGCATCAATTAACTAGTCAGCACGGGCTTAACTAATATATATATACCTGGCCGGGATCGGTTCGGTCACCGGAGCAGTCAGCACGGTCTCCTTCTTGTTCCTCCATTGTGTCATCGGAGCCATCATGAACATAGTCCTGTTCTTGTACCGGCATTAATGGGCCGAAGCCATCATGAACATAGCCCTCTTCTTCACCCCGTTCTTCCAGCTGACCAACGGAGTCGAGGAGAAATGACGCAACTTCATCCCTTCCATTTGCGATTATGTCCCTCAATATCGCTTCTGTTTCTTCGTCTCGGCAGTGCTCCATAGTTTCTGCAAATATTTACAACATGTTTATATATGGTACAGATGGCAAACGTAGAACTAGCCAGCTAATCACAATAAGGAATCATGTTAGTGGCCTCGACGCTGCTTCTCTAGGGTTTGGGGTCGCCTCGACACAACAACGCTTCGAGAGAGTTAATTTGTCGGGTAGGGGCGCGGCGGGAGGGGGTAGGAGACCAACATCGTTTTCTCTCTAGGGTTTGGGTGTCCTCGAGAGTTTTGGTCGAGCGAGAGGGCCGAGGGGGGGGTATTTATATCGACCGCCCCTCATGTCGAAGTTATCTCGAGGGGGTTATATCGACAACGACGCGACAATGACGAGAAAGGAAAATAATTAAGGAAAAGGAAGAAAAGAGGAAGAAGGAAGAAGGAAGAAGAAGAAAAAAAGAGGAGAAGAAGAAAGGAATAGAGGAGAAGAAGAAAAAATAGAAAAATTTCTATTTTTTCTTCTCCTCTATTCCTTTCTTATTCTCCTCTTCTTTTTCTTGTTTTTTCCTCTTCTTATTTATTTCTCCTCTTCTTCCTCTCCTCTTCTTCATCTTCTTATTTTCCTTTTTCCTCTCATTCTTTTTCTTGTTCTTTCTTCCTTCTTCCTCTTTTCTTCCTTCGACCCTCTCGATCCCTCGACCCTAGAAACCTCGAACCCTCGACCCTGAAACCCTCGACCCTTGACCCCTTAACGACCCTCGACCCTCTACCCTAGTTCCCAACCCTCGACCCCTCGGCGATCCCCGACACCCTCGTTCCCGATAAAAATTAAGAAGAAGAAGAAGAAAAAGAGGAGAAAAAAAAGGAGAAGAAGCTCCTCTATTCCTTCTTCTTCTCCTCTTTTTTCTTCTTCTTTCTCTTCTTCCTCTCCTCGTCTTCTCCTTCTTCTTCTCCTTCTTTCTCTACTTATTTTCCTTTTCCTTATTTTACTTTTTCCTCTCCACTAACATAAAATGCACTATCCTAAAGTACAACAAACATAAAATGCACTAAATTGATCAACTAACCTAAAATCAGTGATAAAATGCACTAACCTAAAATCGATATCTACTAACAACTTAAAAAAATAATACATATATGAAAAAATGCATATATGAAAAAAAAAACATCATCATATCATAAACAGAAAAAATGCATATATCCTAAAGTTTTTCTAAAATCTAACTTTTGCATATATGAACATATATACACAGAGAACATATACATATATACACAGAGAACATATACATAAAATGCACAAAAAATAAGAGGAAAGGGCGCCGGCGGCCGGACCGAAGGCGGCGGCGTGTGGTCGGGGCGACGGCGACGGGGTTGGGGAAGGGGCGGCGCGCGCGGCGACGGCGACGGGGTCGGGGAACGGGAGGCGCGCGCGGCGACGGCGACGGCGACGGGGTCGGGGCAGGGACGGCGCGCGCGGCGACGGCGACGGGGTCGGGGCCGGCAGGGGCGGCGGGCGCGGCGACGGTGTCGTGGCAGTGGCTCGGCAGCGGCGACGGCGAGGTGGACCAGCCTGACGGCGTCGGGGCAGGGCTCGGCGGCGACGGTGACGAGGAGCAGAAGGCGTCGGGGCGAGAAGAAACAGATGGATTTTGGCGAAAACTGCTAAGTGTTGTATATGTACGAAGGGCATTGGTCCCGGTTCGTGACTCCAACCGGGACTAATGCGGTGCCACCAACCGGGACCAAAGGCCTCTTTTTCGGCAGCCCAAAGGGCGGGAACCGGCGGCCTTTGGTCCCGGTTGGTGGCACCAACCGGGACTAATGCCTCCCCCTTTAGTCCCGGTTGGTGCCACCAACCGGGACCAAAGGCCTCTGTGCTTTGCCTGATGGGCCTTCTGGGCCTACTGCGGGCCTGAATCCTGCCTCATAGTAGGGTTTCTAGTCGTATTCAGGCCGTGGGGGGCCAGTAGGAGGCATTTTTTTTGTTTTTTTGTTTTCTTTACTTATTGTTGCTATATTTATTTATTTTTTCAGTTTTTTTCTTTTGTTTTCTGCATTATTTATTTTCTTTTGTTTTTTGCTTTATTTTTTAATTGTTTTTGCTTTTAGTTTTAGGAAAAGTGTAAACTTTCTGTTAGTGCCATTAGTTTTCAAATTTGAAAACACTTTTTTTGTTTTTTTGTTTTCTTTCTTGCTTTATTTATTTTATTTTGTTTCTACTTACAACAAAATACTTATTGTTGTTTTTTTCTTTTGTTTTCTGCATTATTTATTTTCTTTTGTTTTTTGCTTTATTTTTTAATTGTTTTTGCTTTTAGTTTTAGGAAAATTATAAACTTTCTGTTAGTGCCATTAGTTTTCAAATTTGAAAACACTTTTTTTTTGTTTTCTTTCTTGCTTTATTTATTTTATTTTGTTTCTACTTACAACAAAATACTTATTGTTGTTTTTTTCTTTTGTTTTCTGCATTATTTATTTTCTTTTGTTTTTTGCTTTATTTTTTAATTGTTTTTGCTTTTAGTTTTAGGAAAATTATAAACTTTCTGTTAGTGCCATTAGTTTTCAAATTTGAAAACACTTTTTTTGTTTTTTTGTTTTCTTTCTTGCTTTATTTATTTTATTTTGTTTCTACTTACAACAAAATACTTATTGTTGCTATTTTTAATTATTACGAGGGCCGAACCATAAGACATTAAAGCATTTCAAATGAACTCTGAAAAAGTTGAAAGTTGGCATGGTATCATAAATTGACCCACATAGCATGTGCATGTACAAAACGGACAATGGTATCATACTCGTCAGTTACAAAGTTGGCATGGTATCATCATAATAGTTGCGGGAGAAAGTCTTCACTTTTTCTTCGCTTGTGTCATTTGCTTATTGCGCCGTAACCATGGATAATCTTCATCGTTTATCAGGATGCTGGGGTCAGCCTTGACTTTGAAGGGAGGAATTTCATGAAACTTTTCATAATCTTCAGACATGTCTGTCTTGTCCTCCACTCCCACGATGTCCCTTTTTCCTGAAAGAACTATGTGGCGCTTTGGCTCATCGTATGATGTATTCGCTTCCTTATCTTTTCTCTTTCTCGGTCTGGTAGACATGTCCTTCACATAGATAACATGTGCCACATCATTGGCTAGGACGAACGGTTCGTCAGTGTACCCAAGATTTTTCATATCCACTGTTGTCATTCCGTACTGTGGGTCTACCTGTACCCCGCCTCCTGACAGATTGACCCATTTGCACTTAAACAAAGGGACCTTAAAATCTACTCCGTAGTCAAGTTCCCATATGTCCACTATGTAACCATAATATGTGTCCTTTCCCCTCTCGGTTGTTGCATCAAAGCGGACACCGCTGTTTTGGTTGGTGCTCTTTTGATCTTGGTCAATCGTGTAAAATGTATTCCCATTTATCTCGTATCCTTTCCAAATCAATACAGTCAAAGATGGTCCCCTGGACAACAAGTACAGCTCATCACAAACAGTGTTGTCACCTCTGATACGTGCTTCCAACCAACTGCTGAAAGTCCTGATGTGTTCACATGTAATCCAGTCGTCGCACTGCTCCGGGTGTTTGGAGCGCAGACTGTTCTTGTGTTCATCGACATACGGGGTCACCAAGGTAGAGTTCTGTAGAACTGTGTAGTGTGCTTGAGACCAAGAATATCCGTCCCTGCATATTATTGAGTCCCTTCCAAGCGTGCCTTTTCCAGTCAGTCTCCCCTCATACCGCGATTTAGGGAGACCTATCTTCTTAAGGCCAGGAATGAAGTCAACACAAAACCCGATGACATCCTTTGTTTGATGGCCCATGGAGATGCTTCCTTCTGGCCTAGCGCGGTTACGGACATATTTCTTTAGGACTCCCATGAACCTCTCAAAGGGGTACATATTGTGTAGAAATACGGGGCCCAGAATGACAATCTCGTCAACTAGATGAACTAGGACGTGCGTCATGATATTGAAGAAGGATGGTGGGAACACCAGCTCGAAACTGACAAGACATTGCACCACATCACTCCTTAGCCTTGGTATGATTTCTGGATCGATCACCTTCTGAGAGATTGCATTGAGGAATGCACATAGCTTCACAATGGCTAATCGGACGTTTTCCGGTAGAAGCCCCCTCAATGCAACCGGAAGCAGTTGCGTCATAATCACGTGGCAGTCATGAGACTTTAGGTTCTGAAACTTTTTCTCTGCCATATTTATTATTCCTTTTATATTAGACGAGAAGCCAGTCGGGACCTTCATACTAAGCAGGCATTCAAAGAAGATTTCCTTCTCTTCTTTGGTAAGAGCATAGCTGGCAGGACCTTCATACTGCTTTGGAGGCATGCCGTCTTTTTCGTGCAAACGTTGTAGGTCCTCCCGTGCCTCAGCTGTATCTTTTGTCTTCCCATACACGCCCAAGAAGCCTAGCAGATTCACGCAAAGGTTCTTCGTCACGTGCATCACGTCGATCGAAGAGCGGACCTCTAGGTCTTTCCAGTAGGGTAGGTCCCAAAATATAGATTTCTTCTTCCACATGGGTGCGTGTCCCCCAGCGTCACTCGGAACAGCTAGTGCGCCGGGACCCTTTCCAAAGATTACGTGTAAATCATTGACCATAGCAAGTACGTGATCACCGGTACGCATGGCGGGCTTCTTCCGGTGATCTGCCTCGCCTTTGAAATGCTTGCCTTTCTTTCGACATTGATGGTTGGTCGGAAGAAATCGACGATGGCCCAGGTACACATTCTTCCTGCAGCTTGCCAGGTATATACTATCGGTGTCAAGTAAATAGTGCGTGCATGCGTGGTATCCCTTGTTTGTCTGTCCTGAAAGGTTACTGAGAGCGGGCCAATCGTTGATGGTCACGAACAGCAACGCCTTTAGGTTAAATTCCTCCTGTTTGTGCTCATCCCACGTACGTACACCGTTTCCATTCCACAGCTGTAAAAGTTCTTCAACTAATGGCCTTAGGTACACATCAATGTCGTTGCCGGGTTGCTTAGGGCCTTGGATGAGAACTGGCATCATAATGAACTTCCGCTTCATGCACATCCAAGGAGGAAGGTTATACATACATAGAGTCACGGGCCAGGTGCTGTGATTGCTGCTCTGCTCCCCGAAAGGATTAATGCCATCCGCGCTTAAAGCAAACCATACGTTCCTTGGCTCACTTGCAAACTCATCCCAGTACTTTCTCTCGATTTTTCTCCATTGCGACCCGTCAGCGGGTGCTCTCAACTTCCC
This sequence comes from Triticum aestivum, assembly GCF_018294505.1. Lineage (NCBI taxonomy): Eukaryota > Viridiplantae > Streptophyta > Magnoliopsida > Poales > Poaceae > Triticum > Triticum aestivum. The sequence continues at coordinate 698,046,637 of NC_057810.1, read as the reverse complement.
GTCTTTCTTACGGTCCTCACTGTGCCATCGCATCAACTTGGCATGCTCTCTGTTTCTGAACAGACGTTGCAACCGTGGTATTATAGGAGCATACCACATCACCCTTCGCAGAAACCCTCTTCCTGGGGGGCTCGCCGTCAACATCACCAGGGTCATCTCGTCTGATCTTATACCGTAATGCACCGCATACCGGGCATGCGTTCAGATCCTTGTACGCACCGCGGAAGAGGATGCAGTCATTAGGGCATGCATGTATCTTCTGCGCCTCCAATCCTAGAGGGCATACGACCTTCTTTGTTGCGTATGTACTGTCGGGCAATTCGTTATCCTTTGGAAGCTTCTTCTTCAATATTTTCAGTAGCTTCTCAAATCCTTTGTCAGGCACAGCATTCTCTGCCTTCCACTGCAGCAATTCCAGTACGGTACCGAGCTTCGTGTTGCCATCTTCGCAATTGGGGTACAACCCTTTTTTGTGGTCCTCTAACATGCGATCGAACTTCAGCTTCTCCTTTTGACTTTCGCATTGCGTCCTTGCATCGACAATGACCCGGCGGAGATCATCATCATCATCGGGCACATCGTCTGCTTCCTCTTGATCTTCAGCAGCTTCGCCTGTTGCAGCATCATCGTGCACATCGTCTGGTTCCTCCTGATCTTCAATAGCATCACCGTATTCAAGGGGCACATAGTTGTCATCGTACTCTTCTTCTTCGCCGTCTTCCATCATAACCCCTATTTCTCCGTGCCTCGTCCAAACATTATAGTGTGGCATGAAACCCTTGTAAAGCAGGTGGGTGTGGAGGATTTTCCGGTCAGAGTAAGACTTCGTATTCCCACATATAGGGCATGAACAACACATAAAACCATTCTGCTTGTTTGCCTCAGCCACTTCGAGAAAATCATGCACGCCCTTAATGTACTCGGAGGTGTGTCTTGAACCGTACATCCATTGCCGGTTCATCTGCGTGCATTATATATAATTAAGTGTGTCAAAAATCATTACAGAACATCATGAATAGATAATTAAGTGACCAAATTAATAGAAGTTCATCATCACATTAAAACCAAAGTACATACATAGTTCTCATCTAACAACATAAAGCTCTGCAGAGCATCTAAATTAATTAAACCATACACTGAAACTATGTAAAACATTTCAATGCGAAAACAAATGCGATCATAATCGCAACCAATGTAACAACTGATCCAATGGCATAATGATACCAAGCCTCGGTATGAATGGCATATTTTCTAATCTTTCTAATCTTCAAGCGCATTGCATCCATCTTGATCTTGTGATCATCGACGACATCGGTAACATGCAACTCCAATATCATCTTCTCCTCCTCAATTTTTCTAATTTTTTCCTTCAACAAATTGTTTTCTTCTTCAACTAAATTTAACCTCTCGACAATAGGGTCGGTTGGAATTTCCGGTTCAACAACCTCCTAGATAAATAAAATCTATGTCACGTTGGTCGGCATAATTGTCATAAACAATAAATGAAGCAATAGTTATGAAAAGATAATATATACCACATCTGAATCATAGACATGACGAGGGCCGACGGGGGCGGATACCAAAACCATCGCACTATATAAGATGCAATAATAAAAGTAATAAAATTATACAAGTATCTATATAAACATACAAGTAAGAGTTTTTTTTCCTTTCAGAAAGAAGATAAGAACAAGAGGCTCACCACGGTGGTGCCGGCGACGAGATCGGCGCGGGCGATCGACGGCGGTGAAGACGGGGACGGGACGTGACAGACCGCTAAACCTAGACAAATATTGAGAAAAATGGAGCTTGGAGGTGGAGCTTGGAGAGGAGAAAGCTTAAGTAGTGTGGCTCGGGCATTCCATCGAACACCTAGTGTGCATAGGAGGTGAGCTAGAGCACCACAAAGCTCTCTCCTCGCCGGCCACGAAAAACAGAGCAGTGAGAGTGCTGTGCTCGCGGGGTATATATAGACAATTAATTGGTCCCGGTTCGTGGCTTGAACCGGGACTAAAGGGAAGCCTTTGGTCCCGGTTCAGGCCACCAACCGGGACAAATGGTTGTGGGCCAGGAGCAAGGCATATTGGTCCCGGTTCGTCCCACCAACCGGGACCAAAAGGTCCAGACGAACCGGGACCAATGGCCCACGTGGCCCGGCCGGCCCCCAGGGCTAACGAACCGGGTCCAATGCCCCCATTGATCCCGGTTCTGGATTAAACCAGGACTAATGGGCTGACCCGGCCTGGACCAATGCCCCCTTTTCTACTAGTGACAGATGGAGTCAAGAACAATCATGTACCGTAGTACACAGATGGAGTCAAGAACACAGGACCAGTGCTTCATATATATGTGCCCTAAGATTCCAGAAAGGATCGGTCGGCATCTGATCCCTTCGGAGAAAAGCAAAGACAAGTGAAGAAAATGTCAATACAATGTAAACAATGTGTGTGTAAAAAAATTGTTTTTTTACAATTCAATCAAATGCTTAACATGTATTTGAATTTTTAAAACATTTATCTGCAGAAAAATATTAAAGCATATGTTTGATAAATTGTTCGCCATTTATTTGAAATATGTTCAATGTATTTCAGAAAAAGGTTACGCGTGCATACAGAAGATGTACAGTGTTCACTAGAAATTATGACATGTATTTAAGAAAGAAAAACAAAAAATGAAGAAAATTGATAAAAATATGTAGAAACACAGAAGAAAAAAGAAACAACACAAAAGGTTCTGCCGGTACGAACCAGTCCATGAACGTTTCTAAAACCACTCACTGTAGGAAGCTACAGGATTGGACCAGCCTGTTAACGGACCCCCAAAGGCAGATATAGCCCTTGCGCTCCACGACGGTCAGGCCCACAATGAAACCTTCAGCTCACTGCACAAAAAAGGGATCATCTTCAGAGATCATTAGTACATAAATATCAATAGGATAAATGAGCGAGCCTATTATAATATTGACATCTTTAAGGACGCCACAAGGTTTCCTGTCGCTTTTATCTTCAAGCTTAATGACAACATCCGTGTACTCAAGAGTTCAAGGAGAAATCTCATTATAGATATTCGCATAAAGATTGTAAGGAACACTATTGACTGGGTAACCAGGGTCGCATAACCCAGAATAAGACTTGCACCCGAAGGAACATGATGAAATTTGTTTACATGTACCTTTACCTTCGGCAAGAAGTTGTATCTTTGTCTAGGTGGACTTCCTTGTTCACCACCGGTATGGGTGTAGCAAGTGCTTTTGCTATATCAACATAAGGTGGAGTCCCACATTGTTCTAACTTGACATTATTTTTCCCTTAGCCCAGGGTGGGTGTTCCCTCTGTCTTCCTGCCATTTGGCTTATGATAGGCTTTTTTTCGTCTCTCAAGCGGAGTAGTCTTCTTCCTTATAGCCTCCACCATGTGAATGGCTTTAGACTCCCTGCTGTGTTTCAAATACCTTTTCTCTCATAATTTCAAGAACTTGGAAAAGTCTTTCAAAACATGTAACATGGGGTCAACTCCAATATTCGTTTTTAAGAAAAATGTTTTTGGGTTTGTCCTTGATTTGATGTTTTAGCATAATCAATGTTCGCTTTTAAGTTGAGAAATATATTTTGGTCAAAATTAGTATGTGCCTCTTCAGCCTTGTCCAATAGTGTTTGTTTGATTCGTAGTCCGCCAACATGGTACTATATATGGCTGCCCCGTTGCTCTTGCATCAACTGCGCCTCCCACCTTGACTGACTGCCTCAACCACCTCCTTTCTCCTCATATAAGCCTACACATGCCACGACTACTACTACATCGAGGTTTCGATTGCCAACTGCCGTCGGCCGCCACGCCGGCCGCTTGATGCAATATCCAAAATATGCATGCCATCGCTTGTCCGCTGTTGGCCCTTGTGCAGCAGTGTGCACGCCACCTCCTAACTGTTGTGAGTGCCGAAGGGCAAATGATGGAAGGTACAAGCACCGGGACTATGGGAGCGAGCAAGGTATGCTTCACCTCTTCTAATCATAGTGTCGTTCGGTTCTTCGGTTGGTACACATTCCCACCATTACTAATTGTCACAGTCTAGCAGTACAAATATGTAGAAGAAACATAATAGAGGACAGTCTGCGTAGCCGCTGGATTGCTAGTTAATCCTTTACCTACAATTTTTGTATGATCTATGACTTCACAAATATCAAGATGGAATTGATATACCCAAAGAGGATGAGTATTTATAATAAATATTTATATTGAGGTTATACTGATCTCTAGATGATCATTTACGGCCAGCTCAACTAGAATCATCGTAGACTACAAATATAAGTATCGGAAAGTTAGTTATGTTCTGATTCAAAGAAGAAGTAATGATGTTTTTTTATTTTTCGTTTCAGGCAATGATGGTGAAATATCAGAGTTGCCCACATACCCGCATGTCATATTTAGCCATCTTTGGGCCATTCTGGTGTATCTTACTGCTCTGGGGCACTAGATACTAGTAATTGGCCACAATACCAAGCCCAAGAATGTTATTTTTACCATGTATTTGTGTGAATAAGATAGATCTAAGATGAAAAAAAATAAATTTTTTTGCATATTTAATTTTAGTATGAAATCCCCCATGGTTGCTCGTACATATTCAATTTGCAAATACATGGATTCGACATAAGGGAAGCCAAAAAATATTTGCAAGTATTAGCAGCTGAGTTGTCAATTCAACCACACCTGGAGATTAGTTATCTGCAGCAAAGTGATCAGTAGCAAAGTAGTATGATAGTTTTGATAGTAGTAGCAACAATAATAGTAATGGTAAGAGTGATAGCAATAGTTTTGTAGCACTAACGGTAGTAACAACAACAGTAGTAACTTAGCTAGATCAATATGCAGGAAAATCGTAGGCATTGGATCGGCAATTTGTTGAATGATATTCATCATGTAATAGTCATAACCTAGGAGATGCGGCACTAGCTCCAGTTCATAAATATAATGTAGGCATGTATTCCATAAATAGTCGTACGTGCTTATGGAAAGAACTTGCATGACATCTTTTGTCGTACCCTCCCGTGGCTGCGGGGTCCTATTGGAAACTAAGGGATATTAGGCCTCCTTTTAATAGAGAACCGAAAAAAAATATTAACACACGGTGAATACATGAACTCCTCAAACTACTGTCATCACCGGGAAGTGTCCCGACTATTGATACTCTGGGGTTGCCGGATCATAACACATAGTAGGTGACTATAATTTGCAAGATTGGATCTAGAACATAGATATGATGATGATAACATACACGGTTCAGATCTGAAATCATGGCACTCGGGCCCAAAGTGACAAACATTAAGCATGGCAAAGTTATAGCAACATCAATCTCAGAACATAATGGATACTAGGGATCAAGCCCTAACAAAATTAACTCAATTACATGATGAATCTCATCCAACTCTTCACCGACCAGCGATCCTACGAAGGAATTACTCACTCCTAGTGGGGAGCATCATGGAATTGGCGATGGAGAAGGGTTGGTGATGACGAAGATTGAAGATCCCCCTCTCCAGAGCCCCAAACAGACTCCAGATCTGGCCTCCCGATGAAGAACAGGAGGCGGCGGCGGCTCCGTCTCGAGAAACGCGATAATTCTTTTTCTCTTATTTTTTTCTAGAAAAATGTGATTTTATAGCGTCGGTTTCAGGGTCTATGGGGCCACTAGGTGGGAACAACCCACCTGGGAGCGCCTAGAGGGGGGCGCCCTGGTGGGTTGTGCCCACCCAGGTGCCCCCTCCGTTGGTTCTTGGCTTGAGTATTTTTTTATTCATATAAAAATTCCTCGCAAAGTTTCGTTCCAATCCGAGAACTTTTATTTCTGCACAAAAACAATCCATGGTAGTTCTGCTGAAAACAGCGTCAGTCCGGGTTAGTTTCACTCAAATCATGCAAATTAGAGTCTAAAACAATAGGAAAAGTGTTAGGAAAAGTAGATACGGCGGAGACGTATCACCACGCAGTGGGTGTATCTTTCCGTTGTTTGGCATTTCACCTCTCCTATGAAAGGTGAAGGTAGATGAGGGGGGGGGCTTTACTCTCATCCCCTTCCCGCCTTCATCTTCTTGCTCGAGCTCAAGCTCCCAAGTCTTTAAACGCACCCGATTCCAAAAGGACCGTGCTTTCCCACTCACAACCTCACCCAACGACATGGCCGAGGAGAGGAAGCAGAGCCATGGACCCAGGGCGATGAACGCTGATAAGAAGCATCAACGGACCCCGCGGATGCTTCTCAGACGAGGGGAAAGTGGAGTCTCTCCACCGTGGATCAAGTGTTGCTGGTCCGGTTATCCACGGCCAGATACTTGCCGCTGTCAGGGCAAGCCTTTGCTTGTTCTGCGCTCATTGTCTTCCAATCAAGAGATGCTCGCTGGTGAACTACAAGGTCGGGGGGAGGTTAGGCGAGATGCAGCCCGGGAAGGGACTGCCTCTGACTGGCCGCGGGCGAGGCTGACGGTCAAGGTGACGCTGAGGGGTTGGGGTAGAGAGAGAGGAGGCAAAGAGGAAGGAGTTGGTTTGATCAAATGACTCATCCTATACTGCAAGTGAAAAGAGAGAAAACCGCTACCACATGGACGATTTTGCACTCAAATCTGGTTTTGGACAAACTTACCCGGTTTCAAGATTTGAGGGACCAAATGTCTCCCAAAAATTCTTAAGGGACCAAAACATACTTTTCTCTTTTAATTACTACGTTCAAACTTAACCAATTTTTACTAGTTTTGGCAACTTTTTAAAACAGTAGTGGAAAATTTGCAACTTGATGTTGTATGTTGCTGCTTTCAACAAGAAGGCGTGAAGGCTTGTGTGAATACATCGAAATCACAAGATGCTTGCTCCTACAATACTATCATGTGTTTCTATTTCTGTACTTTTTAGATGGGTGTTTTACGAATATCCATTTGTGAACCAAGGCTCATCTGCACCCGGTTAAGAAAAAAAAAATCACAAACAGTACTACAAAAATTCAAAAAAATCTGATCTTTTTGTATGGAAAATAATTTAGTGCATGAGGCGCACTCCACTTTTCAGATCATTTGGACATATGAGTAGTTCTCAACAAAAAGACAAACTGGGTCAGAACAATACATGAACATTAATATTTTTCACAGACCGTAAATTTTTCTTTTTTGCTGAGAGCTACTCTTTTGTCCAAATGATCTAAAATTTGAGCTACTCAGTTGTCCAAATGATCTAAAATTTGGAGCGCACCTCATGCGCTAAATTATCTTTCATACAAAAAATTCAGAATTTTTGAATTTTTCTAGTACTTGTTTTGTATTTTTTATTCATCATGGGTGCAGCTGAGCCTGGGCAATGAATCGCCTCGTCCGGCGTTTTAAGACTATTGGTAAGCTTTATTTTTAAAGACACTATTATGTTATTATGCCATTTTGCTGGCACATACCCAGATTTCTGTTTTGCTACATTTTTATGACACATGGCAATTCTTCATGGTGACTTTGGGTCAGGTCATGGGATGTCTTTATTACTTTGCCTTGGCATTTTTTGATTTCACCAAAAAAATATTTAGAAATTAACAAAAGGCGCATAGCAACAGCAGCAAAAGCCCCCCAAAAAAAAACAAGGAACCAGCCAGCGAGCGCCAATGGACCGCGGCCCCGCTCGAGTCGCGTGAACGTTATAGCCGCATAAAGCCCAGGCCCAAGGCAACACAGGGATAAGCCAGGTTCCCCAAATTGCCGCACAAAAAAACCCCAACCCAGCACGAGCACCACGCCGCCAGCGGCAGCCATGGCGACTGACGCCGACCTCGCCTCTCTCGACGACGCCCCCGCCTCTTCCGCCGCTCGCTTCCACCCCAAGGTAAGGGGCAAGGCCAAGGCCAAGGCGAAGACGAAGGCGAAGCCCAAGGCCAAGTCCGGACCGGGGGGTGAACCCCACGTGGCGGAGGGTGGCGTGGACGCGACGGAGACGGGCATGGCGGGTGCTAGCGAGGGCGCGGATGAGATGGATCCTGAGGGCGAGGACTTCGTGGTGCGGGAGATGGACGTGTATTTCACGCCCAAGCCCTTCGGCAAGGACACCAAGCTCTACATCGCGCAGTACCCGCTGAGGCCATGCTGGCGCCCCTACGAGCTCGGTGAAGTGTGCAAGGAGGTTCGCGTGAGGCCGGAGAGCTCAGAGGTCGAACTGGATTTGGAGATCGATACAGAGAGTGACAACTACGACCCGGAGGTTTCTGCATCTTTCGGGCTGACAGAGCAGACCTTACCATCATCGGAAGCAGCAGCTGATGTGGCCGGTTATGCTGTCGGGGTTCTTCGAGGCAACTTGGTCCATCTGAATCATCTTGATGCAGTTCTCCAACTGCGACCGTCGATGTCGCATCTCATTTCCGGGGCATCACGTACCACCAGGCAGCCTTTACAAGAGGTGGAAACAAATGGTGGCCAGGCTGTTCCATCAGTTAAGGGAGATGAGCGCTCAGAGGGTTCCAACAAGGACTCAATTAAAGCACCAGAGCCATGGATTTCTCTCACTTACGAACCAGCTGGGAGTGATGTTGCAAGCAGGTACTATGCTGACATGATGGCAAATGAGGGCATGCCCATGGATTTCACAATGAGCGCACAAGATTATGCAATGTCATTGTGTCCTGGAGGGCCAGAAGGCAGCAATCATATTAACAGATGCGAGCTGTTACGCAAGATGCTTTTGCTGCCACTGGATGTGCGCCTCAAGAAATGGTTTACTGAGGTGTCGCAAGTGAACCGCTTTGATGCTCTAACGCATCTTGCTCCAGACTGTTCGGAGGAAGACCTTCTGAAAATTCTTCCAGCGTACGCAGATTTGGTGCGTGGTTTATGGGTCTGCAAAAGCTCTTTGCTGTATGATGATGGACTTGCTTCCAAAAGGGATAGAATTCTGCTCGGATTTACAAAAGGGGAGTCCATACCTGTGACATATGTAGAGAGACTGATCAGAGATGAGCGAACGAGGAACATGATATTGAACCCACTGGGTAAAAGAAGGGAGAAGCTTCAAGACTACAAGTTTATTGTACCAGCAGATTCATCATTCATAAGACGTTATTCCCATATAGTCAAGGAACAGGAAAATGCTTGGTCAGTCCGCCTAAGAGCCTGAAGAAATGACTTGCCAATGCAAGCTATGTTACACTATCCTAAGAGCGGCTACCTTTTTTATCTTGTCATATTAGATTCTTAGTGCAGTGGTCCTAGATTGCAGCCTGAGGTAATCCCGTTGCTACTTGTTGTAGTCATTTTCCTACAGTAAGAAGTAGGTTCTCTTCAGAAATGAGTAGCGTGTGCTCTTTTGGTGGGTGGACGGTATTCTTGTAGATATATTACAGTTTATGTTGAATACAACCCCGTTTCATTAAATAGTTTATATTAGCCCTTCTATTTGTGCTATACTGCTTTACGAAACAATTGATTGCCTCTGATTTATGGTCTTTGTGCGTGGTTAGGCCGGGCAGATTACACACACATATACCAAGTAAAAATTGAAGGTCAAAAGAAAGTAAATCAAGGCAGTTCTATTTATTGGTGCCCTTTATTACTACTCTGCTTTGAACCCAGAGTTTGGATCCATACATTGCAGTAGAACTATTGGTTGATTAAACATAAGAAGACAGGACTTAATATTTGACAACACTGTTGTGATGGTATATTGTTAGTTACTCATATAAGGAATATCTTTTATGGTGTATAGTTACCCTTGTTTTAGAGAGACTCTGCTTTTTATTATTTTACTTTATGAAAATAAAAATATGCAAGTACCTTCTCAATCAAAGAGTTTGGCTGTCAGATTTTGCATATTGACAGTAGGGAACTTGCACGAGTTTAATTATTATGAACTCCTCAATTTGAACGGTTCATCTACTGAAGCAATCTGTTGGAGTAATTTGAGCACTGCCTGTAGCATGACATCACGACCGCTTGCACAGCAGGAGTTTTGCGCGGCACAGTTTATCTTCCTCTCCTTCCTCCCCCACCATCTCTAGCCGCCCTCTCCCTCTAGATCTCACTTTAGCTCTTATGTGCAAGAGTTTGCACCATGTACGAAAGCAGAGTAGATTCTCATTTCGTTGGTGCATGCACATGAGCAATGAATGAACTCGGAAGAACTTCTACTCCCATGTAATTTGCTTGATTTGTGTATGCCTGAGCATCAATCCTAATATGGCTCATTATTTGTACTTCTATTTTTGGTCAATGATGATGACGTGTATCTTCTTAATGAAACGAAGGACTGGAATCGATAATTTCCTGGTTTAGCATAGTCATTAAATTATGCTCCGGTTTTTGTTTTCCGGATCTTCCGTTGCTATGCTCAGTTCTCTGAAAGTTCCTCTTGTGAAGTGTGTCAAAGTTGTTGTGACTGTTTCTAGGCTATATGTTGAGTAACCTGGTATACAGGAGCATTCAAGTGTACTGCATTGTCTCTCTGTGCCTGTTGCCTGCCAAGTTTCTTTGCCATGAGGCATATATGTGTTATTGCTATTTGAGATGCAATTCTCCTGTCCTTAGAATGGACGTACCTGATTTTCTGTATGCTCTCTGTTCTTCAGAGATTATACTTAAAACATTCTTGATTAAATCGATAAAAATAAGTTATCCTTCTCCTGATCGATAGAGAAGCACTTCAAGCTATGTAGGATGTTTGGTATATACTTCAGTTGCACTTGTGATTAATGTATCAATATTAGAAATATTTTTGGGTTATCAAAGGGAGATATGCCGGATGCGGAATAAATTGTTCTTCAGAAATAAACTTGATTGAATTGAGCAAAATAAGACCCGTGGTTGCATTGTTCTTCACATGCAAACTAAATTGTTCTTAATTATGTCACTGTGTAATTGCTTAACAGCTAACAAGCTTGCCAATTGTGAGTTTGTCCCACCTAACGGAGTTTCTGTGTGTTTATGCAGCCTAGAAGTTCTTGGAAGTTATCCTGATGCTGCTAAATGCAGTTGTGTTCAGCTTCCTTCAGCATCGAAGGTGAATCCTTGCTTTCAGGTCAGCCTATGGCATATAATGTGGTTTCTTTTGGAAAATAATTGTCTCTGCAATTGAGAAGGTTAGGTTGTCTGTCATCTGATAGCTGGAAGTAACTATTTTGTTTCTTGTGTTATTATCTTTAGCCATTCCAAAACATATATCTGGTTCCGCAGGATTGCAGATGATAGAAGTATGATTTGGTCATATTCGTGAACGTGCGAACCTCACATAGATGCCATGCTAGTGAAGTTTGACAAGAGTCGTAAAACCAATGGATAATAGTGTTTCTTGCTCCTTGGCCTCATCATTGTGAGGACAAGAGCCTAACTGAAGGCAGCGGGACCAGGCGCGGACGCAGCGCGCCGGCCAACTTCAATTCCTGCTTCTCCCCTCCGCCGTAGACCGCGATCGACGTCCGGGACGACGATGGAGTCGCTGTCGAGAAAGCATTATTGGTCGATTGCATTGGCGGGTAGCTCACCTACCGGCCGGCTACCCTTGTTCCGTGTGACGCCGAGACGGGCCACGAATACTTTGGTCCCTTGTGAATTAGATGCTCGTGCAGTCGTGCTCGGGCTCGAGACGCCGCTGCCGCGATGCTCGTGCGTTGGCCGCGCGCCGCCGCAGGAGATCGATCGGCCATGGCCGTTTGTGCCAGAAGATGGAGCCCTGCATGCCCATTGTTAATCGCTGGCACCATATGTTATGTGGTGGTATGAGTATGACATCCATCCATCTCCAGGGCTAGCTAGATATTGCTTCTTAAAGAAAGCTACCTAGATCTTGAGTGCTTGGATTATACGACCACCTGGGGGTTTGTTAATTAATCACAATGCCGCTCCTGATGCATGCGGTACTCGTACGGTGTGCTGCATGGGCATATGAAATCTGGCCTGGCCTAGGTACGGTTTGTTTTGATCGATCACCATGAGCTAGCTAGCTAGCGCCATGGCCGTACGTCCCTTTCCCCCTCTTAATTAGGAGAGCGAGGCGCGTAATCTGGGATCGATTGATGGACTAGCCGACTAGCTAGGAGACACCAACTAATTAGTAAGCAGCATCGATCAAATCCCACGTTTTGTTTTGTTTTGTTTTGTCCCCGATCTACTGTAGACTTGAAAGATCCATCCCGCATTCAATCACCTTGGCCGTGCCGGGTGAAACTAAACTAGTTTTGTTTTGTTTTGTCATTTTCCTTTCCCTACCTTTAAACCATCATCATTTCCGGCCGTGCCGGGCTTGGCTTCAGTGAAATTCTCCGGTCCAGTATGATGATGAATGATGATCGATCGGTCTCCTCCTATAGGCTCCTACTATTCCGGCGACCAAGGAGGAGGGGTGTGGTTCCTTGAAAGCAAAACTAGCATTCAATGTAGCATACGGAAAAGGCGAGGCTCGCCGGGGGAATAACCCGAATGAAGCCCGGCCGGCTTGCCACATGGCCCACACTCCTCCGTACGTGCGTATGTACGTACGTGGCAAGAGAATTATTGAAGGCCAGCGACGGTGATTGCATTGCACACAACGGATGCCACGCCATTGTTGTGTGGGCACTGGGCAGTGCAACCAACGAATTGAAAGCCAGAGCGTCGACGGCACCTCCTTTGTCAAGGAGAGTGGAGGCCCACGAAATCATGAAGCTGCAGGATTGTTCGGACATGGGAGAACCAGAGACTCTCTAGCATCGATCCGTTCAAAGTTCTCAAGAAACATTTTACATTATGGGACGGAGGGAATAGTAAGTCAACAAGAAGCGCGTGACACAGTGTTATTCTGTTCCCGCCACGTACATCATCCATCCATCCATCAATTGCAGCAACCGAGTTTGACGCGTTGGCTTCCTTCCTTGATTGCCAGATGAGGCGCCGGAGGCGGCCGGGGGAGTCGGGCGGTCGATGGAGACGACACGACGAGGGCAAGGGGACGGGTCTAGCTAGCCAAAAAGCAAACAGAAAATGAGAGCTCGATATGCTGGAAGCTCGATGGAGCAGTGCAATTACTGTGGCCTTGAGGCAGAAATTATTCGGTTTAGTCCCACATTGGTTGCGGGGGGAGACATAACACGACTTATAAGGGCGGGGGGTGTCCCCTCCAAACAGGCTAGTCTTTTGGGGGGAGAGGGCCCAAGGCCTGTCATAAGTCGGTGTTGCTCTCCGGTTGGGCCTGGTTGACGCATGTGGGTCGGAAACGCTGGTGATAGCGGACCCGGGATTGCGTAACAATCGCTTGTTAGAATAAATCCGAGGCGCTCCGTCGATCTACCAAGGATCAAGCAATCACACAAGCACGACACCGAGATTTGTTAACGAGGTTCACCGATATGGCTACATCCCCGGGGCCTGACTATGGCGCTCCTCCCCATGACACCGCTACAATACCGCACCCGGTCGCCCTGGACACCGGCACATGCCGCCGGCTGGCTTCCCCTGCATTTCGGTGCTATTATGTTAGCATAGGTTACATCGTGTGTCTACCCCCGCTATATATGAGAGGCCTAGGATATAAGTGTCATACTTGGACACGACTCCGTATCCTGTCTACACACCGTACGACTCCAAGTCCAACTGTAACCTAACTTGTACAATAATATTCGACACAATTCTAACAAACTCCACCTTGGCGAATATTCTCCACCATCTTGAATTCGTCCGTGCGTCGAACCTCCATGTACATTGGACTTGAGATACACCATGAACCCCACTGCTACTCCCAGACTCCATGTGACTCCACCTGCAACTGTAGTCCCTTCTCGTCTTTTTCACAGTCAACACTCGAGCAAAATTAAGTTCCTCATTACTCTACCTTGTGCTTCCAACTTCCAGAGTATCCGTTCAACGACATCACACACCGATCACTGTCTGCGTGAAAAATGAACCACTCACATATTGGACGCCACATATAAGAGTTACGTGAACTCAACGTCACTGCTCTTTCCGTACTGCTTGTCTGAAACTTGAAGGAATTTCACCGTCGCCATGTGTCACCCTGAGTCAAATACGCAGTTGTCTCATCCTTTTTTTCGGATAGTCTCTGACATGTCCCACCGCTATAGCACTCCGCCTCCTTCTGTCTTGTCATCCGCACTTTGCCCTGTGCACTGAACACCACAGAATATACGGCCATGTACTCTCTCAGCTTTTGACAATTCCAGACTCTCCGTCACTTTCTCAGATTCTCCATGGTCAACTCCTGTCCATCTTCCGGTACCGATAGACCCAGTCACCAACTTGAATCTGGTACTCGTCAACACTGCTTCAGCACCCTTTGCACAATTTTGTCTGACCACATGTCTACCATTAGTGCCTTGGTCTGTCGCTGTGTCCCGTGCTTACCGCACGCCTCGCCGCTATCACCGCGTTGAGCCTCTGCTGTCCTGGTCGAGTCTCCCGGGTAGCTTGCCCACACTGCCTCAACCCCCACTGCAGAGAACCATCGATCATCACCGACCGATGCCGAGTATCACGTCTCCATCAGACCATTGGGCCCCAGTCCGATCCACGTGTCTCTCGCTATCCCGCTGAAATAGGCTACGATTCTCCGGATCCTTACGCCGTAGCCCCTCCATCAGCACAGAGTGAAGTCGTCCATCAGACTCCAGCTCCACCTTCAACATGACTCCATGTAGCTGCGCTATGCTACCCTGCGCCCTGACGACTTCAAGCTCTCTCATGTGTGCACCATCTTGAATCAACTCTGCGTCATAGTCTTGTCGAAGCCGCACAAGCCCTCGAGCCTGCACCACGTGTTTCCACGCCCCAGAAGTCGGCCACCATCAGCATCACGCTCCTATGTCATCGTCGCTGAAATCACTGCCGTCTTCTGCTTTGACCGACATCCACGTCAGTCCATCAGACTATCCAGTCCGACCCAGCCGAAATAACCCGACTGCAACCATGCTCCACCCTGCGTCGTGTCCGCCTCGCACATCTATGCATTGCCTTGACGCCCTGTGTTTGCATGATCCTGTCACGACGCGCTCTAGACTCCTCCGAGCCTTATACGCACGTCGCCAACCTCGCACGCGCTTCATCTTGACCAACTCTACATCACACCGCACTTCCATCCGAGAAATTATTTTGATCCAAGCAGCTTCTCGTACGCATTGCACTCACGCCATGCATACATGCTTCTCTGTCCAAAAGACACCCTCGGTATTTGTGCTAATTTTCCATAGAAAAACTCCTGATGCTTCAATTAGCAACCTCATGCACCGGCTCCTAGGCCTCAACCAGCCACGGCGTCCTGTACCTAACGCGACGCATGCATAAACTTTGCCAATAAAAGTTGATCCCCTGACTAAGCCTGCGTTGTCCGCGAAGATATTCCTTTTTTTTACCAAACAAATCTCAAACGTATGTCCCAACACGCAGCACCTTGTCCTCCGGCTGTCTCGTACGCGCGTCTTCTGCACCGCCCACGTAGACCACCCGCGTACACACCGCCCGAGCCTCCGAGTCCGATCGGAATCCTGCCGAGACGCTCAATCGCCTGTATCCAATACGCCGCTTGTGCTGCCTTGCCCCGCACGCCCGATCGAGCTGCTTGCCGCCGCCGCTGTACGCGGACTCCTGCTACTCCCATCGCGTGCGTTGGCCACCGCGCACGTTACGCCGCCTCCACATCGGATCGATCTGCTGCGTGTTGCTCTTGATTACTTTACATGCGACAATCTCCGATTGCTGCCCGACGTCTCGCACGCAAGCCGTGCTCATCTGCAGCTGGTCTTCATCGCTCTTCTCTAAATCAACGATCCAGCAACTCCTTGAATCGAACCTTGCTCTGATACCACTTGTTAGAATAAATCCGAGGCGCTCCGTCGATCTACCGAGGATCAAGCAATCACACAAGCACGACACCGAGATTTGTTAACGAGGTTCACCGATATGGCTACATCCTCGGGGCCTGACTATGGGCGCTCCTCCCCATGACACCGCTACAATACCGCACCCGGTCGCCCTGGACACCGGCACATGCCGCCGCCTTCCCCTGCGTTTCGGTGCTATTATGTTGGCATAGGTTACATCGTGTGTCTATCCCCGCTATATATGAGAGGCCTAGGATACAAGTGTCCTACTTGGACACGACTCCGTATCCTGTCTACACACCGTACGACTCCAAGTCTAACTGTAACCTAACTTGTACAATAATATTCGACACAATTCTAACAGAAACGTCGCGGTCTCCGAGGGAATATTTATGTGTTGATGCGAGCCGGATCAGTCACTAATTGCGGCCGCTTGCTATGCGCCACGCCACGGCACGTCCAGCTCCAGCTCCGCTCTCCTAGCTTGTTTATTCCATCAGCCCAGTCACTCTTCAGTTTTTGCTTCATCATTGCTACAAAGTAGGAGTACGATCGAATTATCATCGACGAGTTGTTCTCGACTGGAAATCACCGGAAACTGATGGCTGATGCTACAGTACGTACGTGTTAACTCGGGTCCAACAAGTTATTTATTACTCCCTCCGTCCGAAAATAGTTGTCATCAAAATGGATGAAAAAAGATGTATCTAAAACTAAAATACATCTAGATACATCTCCTTTTATTCTTTTTGATGACAGCTATTTTCGGACGGAGGGGGTACACATCAGTACAAGTGATCTCTCTCTACAAGGGTGTGCAAGTGCGAAATAAGTACTACTACTATAGAATGACGCACGGTCCCTCGACCAGGAGATGATGGAAATATAGTACATGACAAGCGCGCGCGGTGCTTCTTTGCTCAACCACTAGTAATTAGGTTGCGTGCGTTGAGAGCGACACGACGGCAAGTCCCCAACAAGCTGCTCCATCATGCTGGTGCTGTCCGTGCACAGGCCGTTATTGTCAGGGGGGACAGAACCCAGTCGACACGCGCGCAAAGTGTTGCGAGGATTTGTTCCGTGACAACCCTATTTGCAGGGATTTCACTTGACAACAAGCAGGCGGGCAGATAGTAGAATACATCGATCCATGCTGCACTGCAGATGGCCAGATGTGATTCCACACTACAGCATTTTGTTTTGAAAGACACTACAGCATTACTGGATCATGCACACGGGGTTACATGCTGCATGCGCACGCACATACTAGCTCGTGCATGCATGCATGCGTACCAACTTTGAATTAACCCTAATCAACTCCAAATTAATCAGGCACATGAGCAGTAATACTAGTCTGAATAATGACACCTCATTAAAATTGCCTAGTTGGCATTCATGATACTAACTATGATACTTCCATTACGACCAGCCTGAATGATGATCGATCGGCCTCCTTCTATTCCGGCGACCAAGCAGGACGGGTGGTGCATTCAATACTCCGTACGTACGTGCCATACTGCCATGCATATACACTGGTACATCCCTCTTGTAATCAATTGTACGGGATATTGCCCTTTTGTCCATTTATTTGTAACACAAATTTTCTTTTCTAATAAAAACATGGGTCCTTCCTAATTCAAAGAATTTCTGAAGTTTTTATTTTGAAAGCAAAGAATTTCTGAAGTTAGTTTAGAGTATTCCTATTTTTTTTTCTAAAGAGTAACTTTAGAGGATTAATCTTTACATTTTTCTCTTTGTGGTTTTTTTTCTTATAGTAGGATTGCATTTTATCTGTTTTTTTCTTCTTCAAATTATTTGCACTAGATTTATAAGAATTTTTTTTGTGAAAAGACCAACGACCATATATTACGTAGCTCAGACCCTTACAAAAAAAATGAAAAATATATTCACATCATTGGATATGCCGAAGTCTTCTTCTTCATGCATTCGTCGACGGTGCGCCGTTTGAAAAGCTCATTGCCGCCTCTAGACCCTTGTCTCAAGAATTTTGTTTGTTGAAACACTAGAAAGGTTTTTGATATAGATCAGAAGACGCCCGCGGCCATGATCTGCGTAATTGTCGCCCTTGAGAAGAAAATGAAAGAGAGGGCATGTAGCACACCTCAGGTACTGCCATCTGAAGTCAGGGAATACAAATCTCACATGCTCCCCGACGACGCCAAGGCTGGTCAACCTCTTGTAAAGAATTCTATAATTTTTGTGTGTACACTAAGCATCTTGGTAATACTGCAATATTGGAGATCTGAATTTTTTTTCCCACTCATCCATTTTGCAAATCATGTGAATCAAAGAGACCCTATAATGTAGAGCAATTAAAAAGGTGATTATATGAACATGCAAATACAAAAAAAAATTATGATTTGATGTGGATGGCCAAAACAAGCCTTTTTTCTTCTTCTAGAGAGTAGAATGCACAACCCAAACACGTGTTGAGAGACAAGGCAGTGCTTGAACAATATTAGTCAGGGCAGATCACTCGTGTGACTCGTCTTCCTACCTAGGGTGCCACATCATTTTCAACGATTGAAGGTCCGCAATATCATGCATGAAGCGGTGTAGTGTGTTCGGAGAAGCAGAGACTCGGTGGCGTCCATCATCAAGTTCCTACCTTCTCCACAGTGATTTTCTGTACGCGTAGTAGCACACCTTTTACGCATCGGCCGCTTCCTCGATAGCCGGCCGGGGGAGTCGGGGATCGATGGAGACTAGACGGCGACGCGAGGGCGCAAGGTTCGGCACCGGCGGCTCGATCGGCCCATCGTTTCCAACGGCGCGGGGACCGGGCGACGTGATCGGGGACGCGATCGAGCGAGAGCTTTGTCGCGGCTCCCCCGAGCCGAGGCCGATGTGTGCGGATCGCCGCGGAACGGAACCCGTGGCCGGCACCGTCGCAGCGACCAATCGAGACGGGGAGATGCTGGAAGTCGAGGAGCAGGAGACGACGGCGCGGCAGATGTCCACGTAGCTGCGTGCGTGCGTGCCGGTCGGTGTCCCGGTCGACGTGGAGGAGTTGCAGCTTCCTTGCAGACAAGCGCTTCCCCACCCCGCCAAGCTACTCTGCTCGCGATCGAGACCAACCACGCTGGATATGCTGGAAGCTCGACCGAGCAGTGCAATTACTGTGGCGCGTGCAGACACGGACGTCGCCGTCGCTTCCCCGAGGGAATATATCTGTGCTGGCGCGTGACGGCCGCCGGGGCCAGATCAGTCGTTCGCTACGCGCCACGGCACGGCCTCGATTGACCAGCTCGCCGGCCAGTCCAGCTCCTCGATTATTCCATCAGTCAGTCGCCGTTCGGTGCCTCGCTTTTGCTTCATTACTAAGCACGATCGATGCAGTATCAACCAATGACCGGAAACTGATCGCTGATACGTGTTTGCTATTTTCAGGTCCCAGCTGTTATTTCGAGTCCAACAAGTTATTACACGGCAGGAGGCCAGAAAATGATTTACAAGTGATTTCTAAATTGTGCAACCATATTTTAATTTTGTTAATGATTGATCCAAAATCAATAATTAAATGAAAAAAATGCAACCAGGAGCGGATCGCTTTTCGAGACAGAGGCGGCAAGGTGGGCGACTGCAAATTCCTCGCCGACGCCACGGCGCGTCGCAGGTGCCGGCGGGGAGGTCTTGATCGGCGGTGGCCTGCTGCAGACGTTGGACAGCAATGGACAGTTGTTGTGTGACGCCGAAGGAGATGGGTGCTCGAGCAGCGGTCCTCATCAGGCAGTGCGCAACAACGGCGACCAGATGGATCCAACACGTCATTCTTCACCGATGGCCCAGCCTATCTAGATCACTAGAGAAGATGGCATTAGTACATGGTTCTCGAGGGTGCTGAGCTTGACAACAAACCTGAATCTATCGCACAGCAGCATGAGTGTAATTTCACAGGTTTTCTGTCAAAGTCTTGGAGTTTTGATTTGGGACAGCAAGGCAACGGTGTTGCCCCTGGATACAATAATGTTCTCCTTGCCATATCCTGTCATGCTGATGTGCATTGCGCCCATGGAGAGTGTGTGGAGACCTACGAAGCACCGATACAGCGACACTGATACGGCGATACCGGTACAGCGATACGGGATACGACAATTTCTAAAAACAACAATACGGCGATACGGCAAGCATATATAAACTATAATAAAATGACATGTAATTAAAACGAACATAATAAAATGTGTGAGATGGGATCAAAATACTGCCTATTGGTTGCCTGATTGTTTTCATGCCTCCTTTCTTTTCACTCTTGAATGATCATCCAGGCCCTCAACTCCTCATGGTGTATGCAAAATAGAAAATACATCACATGATATTAGACTTGATAATATGAAATAGATAAGCATGAAAAGTGAAGAAGTTGTAAACAAGTTGGCTTGTGGCAGTAGCATACCAAATGATGAAATTAATATAAACTTGCTTGATCTCAGCCTCCAACAAGTTCCAGCAAGTTTTAGTTCTAAATTCTCAATGACCATAGCCAAATAATGCAAAAGTTCACTAAGTTGACATGATAAAAAGGAATCCACAGTCAAATAGTACATTACAACATAACAACAGGAACATGAAGATACAAGGCCATGTGACCATAGATCCATAGTCAAACAGTACATTACAACATAACAACAGGAACTCAAGTGAGAGCATTCATGATCTCAGCCTCCAATTCAGGTTCATCAAGTGTCAGGTTAGCACCTTCAAGGATGCCAACACCAGTGAAGCTCTCAACCCCATCTCCACCCACATCCCACATCCGGCTTGGCCCAGCATGATAAGCCTCAGATTGTCTTGAAAGCAAACGCAAGTTGTTATGTGAGAACACTAAATCCTCAGCACGTTCAGGAGTGAGCTTGTTTCTCTCAGAACTATGATTGAAGGAATATGAACTCCAACTTTATCCCACCACACATCACTCAAAATAAGTTCCTTCACCCTTTGAGCTGTAGGAGGATCATCCTCTCTATAATTAGCCCAATTTGCATGAACAACCATTAGTGTGAGTGCATCCTTGATTAAAAGAAACCTCTTCAACATGATGACAACACTTGCAAATCGGGTTTCTACTATGTGAAGAAACTTAAGTTTGCTAAACTCATTCAACATTGACAACCTCATGCCATGGGTCATTATGAAGTTCTTGACAAAGAGAGCTAGTTCGGAAACCTCTTTTATAAAGTTAAGAACTTCAAAGTCTTGATCATGCATCTTTGGATCACATATCTCCTTCAACACAAGATTGAGGCAGTGCACAATGCAAGGAGTCTAGTAAATATCGGTGTACTTTGCTTGGATCATCAATCTAGCACCTTTGACATTGGATGCATTGTCCGTGATCACTTGGACCACATTCTCGGATCCAATCTCCTCAACCACTTCCTTCATCCTCTCAAATACAAATTGCTTAGATTTGGTCTACCATTGAAGACAATGAACAATCAACAAGTAATTTATACAAAAATGAGACAAAAAACAAGTTAATCTAGGTACAAACAGCAGTTTTTACCTCCCCTTCAGTGTTGATCGCCTTTAGAAACATTGGACCACTCTCTGTCACAGCCATGAAGTTCAAAATTGGTCTCCTTTGAGGGTCAGCCCACCCATCAGTCGCAATAGTCACTCCTTTGAGCGCCCAAGTGGGCTTGAGGGGCTCTAGAATCCTCCCAACATGTTTCTTCTCTTTTGCAAGACAGGTTGTCCTCAATGCGTTATATCCAGGAGGCACATAGCCACCCATTTCATTTTTTACGATAAAATTGTAGGACTCCCGATAGTAAGGATTTCTTGCTAGATTGAAGGGAACCCCTACAGACAAAATAACTAGTAAACAACTATGCTTAAAAAAGACAACAATAATTGACATTGTAATGCAAAGTTGCATACCTCCGGTGATGAACATTCTTGCAATGAGAGCATCAGCTTGTTGTCGAACCTCTGCATGAAAACTTTATGAAATCCCAGATTGCTTTCCTGTTGCCTTCCTTTTCCTTGATGATGCCAATGAACCAGATTCCTCAAAGGGTGGTAGAGGAAGTGTGTTCCTAGTTTTACTATGTGAAATAAGCAAAGCAGCTGCCTTATCTTCCTTGCGAAGTTCCTCAAAGAGAGGTTGTGTTATCTTGGTACAAGAGTTTATGCCTACATTTAATATCTTAAGAAGATGCGCTCTTATTCTTGTATAGCTGCCTGGGAAATCATTCATACAGAAGTGGCAACAGAAACGTGTGTTTCCTCCTCGACCTGATGGGTCTCTTGCTAGTTTTGTAGCATGCTTCCAGAATGGGTATTTCGGATTGACAACACCATTCTCAACCTCTTCCCCTGCACCATCAACCTCAATGTTGTTGCTCGCAGTACCACCGACTGAAGATTGGCTTGCTGCCATGCTACTCCCCGCAGATGACATGGTGTATACTTGTATCTTCTTCCCTGGCAACAGGAGGCAGCAGCAACATCAGCAAGTAATTTTACCCCACAAACATCAACAAGCAGCAAGCTAGCAACATCAACAAACAATTTTATCCAACATTAGCTAGCAGGAACAGATCGAACTATTACTAGAGTATACATCTATGAGCTATGAGCCTATGACTATGAGAGTGCTATTGCTGCCTACATAAATGGATCAACGATACATAAAGCCAGCATAGACAAGCCCCAAGCATACATCAATGGATCAACCATACATCAGTACAACATCGGGGCTCGGGTGTTTACCTTGTGTCGCCGGCGGAGAAGAGCAGAAGAGAGGCAGAGAGGCGATTCCAGGAAGTTGGGGCGGCGACGGCGAGCCACTCCAGGCGGCGACGGGGGCGGCGACGGCGAGCCACTCCAGGCGGCGGCGCCGGCGGCGCCGGCGAGCAACTGATGGCTGTGGCGGGGGCGGCGGCGGCACCCTCGATCCCTTCCTGGTGAGTGGTGACGACAGGGTGCGAGAGAGAGAGCTAGGTTTAGTCGACCCATCGTGGGCTATTGGGCTCGCTCGGGGCTGCCTCGGCGTGTCCCAGCCGTGTCTCGCGCGTTTCACAGCCGTATCGGCATTTTTTTTCTTTTCTTTTTAAATCAAAAAAGGGGATACTTCTGGGATACCGTATCTAAGCCGTATCTGGCATATCGGAGTATCGGTGGCGTACGGAACGGTGATACACAGATTTCTGCCGTATCGGTACTTCGTAGGTGGAGACATGTCTCTAGCGGGTCTTTCAGGATCTGGCTTGATTTCTGATGGATTTGTCTAGATCAACCGACTTTTATGATCGTCGGAGTTCCTATAGGCCCTTATTGGCATTTTTCTTTGGTGCGGCGATTTGCTTTGCAGATCACAACATCCATGGTCTCCTTATCTGCATCGAGGATTTTACTGCCGCTACATTTACAAGTTACTGGATTTCAAAAGTTTGCTTTGTTGGGTCGAAGGCCAGAAGCGGCATGGGGCTATGCTCACGGCGCAACACCGGGTGGATGCAGGGGAAAAACACTTCGGCGCTCCAAGATATTGAGTGTATTTTTTTTTCTGTAAGTAAGTTTGTATTTGTAAAAACATGTGTTACTTAATATATGGCCTTATGTCATAAAAATCAATAATTACAGAAGGCCCATTGTGCGGGAGATGATTTGATGCATGCGGTAGAAATACATTACCGAAAAAGGCTTTCGCCTCGCTTTATATTATAAAGCCAACCGCCCAAAACAAGCATCCAACAAGGTCCAACACAGTACACACTCACGCACACACGGAAGTCCACAAGAACACAAAGCAGTCGGAAGGGTCAATGCTGAGGGCACAGCACAACAAGCCCTAAACACAAAACACACACGCCACAGAGCCGCCAGGTGATCTAATCAGGCTGGGGGGGGGGGGGGGGGGGGGGGCAGCGGGGGAGCCACGCGGAGCGCCGTCGAGCGGAGGTCAGAGAGGAGGGTGGTGATGACGTCCCGGTCCTGGTGGCGGCTAAGCGGCCGCCAAAGCTGCAAGTAGCCACACATTTTGAAGATTGCATCAGTCGCACGTCGGAGAGGCACCTTCTGAATAACAAGCTTATCGCGAATGTTCCAAAGCATCCAGGCTAGAACCCCAACGCACAACCATCTAATATGGCGGTAGCGAGTAGGGAAAGCGTTGAGCTCGACAAGCAAGTCGGGGAAGTTGGTATTGCATCACTGTTCGCCAACCGTTTCGCGGAAGCAGGCCCATAGGAACTGGGCAGTGTAGCACGAAAAAAAGATGTGGTTAGCATCCTGTCCCGTGCCACAGATGGGGCAAAGCCCGTCGCCCGGGCCATTACGCTTGAGGACTTCCACCCCAGAAGGAAGGCGTCCACGGATCCATTGCCACAGAAAAATCCTGATCTTCAGCGGGTAGGCGGATGTCCCAGATCAGGCTAAAGAGTTCCGGGGCCGCCGAGGGCGCAATGGCGGGGTACAGGGACTTCGTGGAGAAACGGCTAGAGGGCTCAAGGCGCCAGAAAAAAGCATCCCGGTCCTCCTCGACGTTCATCGGCAAGCGCGGAGTGTCCCGGTCCGCCAGAAATACATTAACAAGCGCGGAGTGCTTCTTTGCCCAATCACCAGTAACTAGGCTGCGTTGAGAGCGACACGACGACACGACAAGTCCCCAACAAAAAAAAAAGTGACACGACGACAAGTCCCCCAACAAGCTGCTCGTGCTGGTGCTGTTCCGTGCACAGGCCATTTTTGTCAGGGGGACACAGCCCACTCGACACGCGCAACCAAAACAGCCCAGGGAGCAAATAGTTGCGATGATTTGTTCCGTAACAGCTGATTCAGCATTGTATTTGCAGGGATTTCACTAGGTAGGCAGAAGCGCATATAGGTCACATCGATCCATGCCGCACTGCAGCCGTCTTGATTTGATTCCACACTAGTGCAACATTATTGGATTCGATCATCGTATATACTCGCAGCCTGATTGTTCATTAGTAGGTATAGTAGGTATATGTTTGTTTTCGGACATAGGCTTCATCTGTGACATACCCTCTCCGTTCTAAAATGTAGTAGAATTTAAACCATGGGTTGTGTTTCATTTCAATATGTTGGCAGAAGATTGCAAATCAATTACACCAAAAAATGATAACAGCTATTAAATATCATTCATGATCCTCGTATATGCCTGTATACTACAGGTGAAAGTTAGAACTGATTGAGACTATCTTCTCTGTAAAGTCGCTCTTGGAGAAAAGCTAAATGCACAAGTAAGTTATAAGCTGTTGTTGTTTTGGAACCATACAGACTAACAACATCTGAATTATGGTTTACATCCATGCTCCACAGGAAATCAAACCGTTATCCTAACCGATATATAGACGTCTACTTGATGGGCATGTAGTGTTTGTTTGTTTCTGGCGCCCATACAAGATACATGCATGCATGGCAAGAACTCTACCAACTTTGGTTGGATCATGGAGTGCGTGTACAGTGTTCAGAGGAGCGCCATACAATTATGCTTTTTGTACACGCCGCCTCACATTTTCCCTGCGCAAGAGCAGCAACCGAATAAAATACGCGGACAAACGATACAAGGTGGAGAGGCAGCCCTCTTACAAAGCAGTTCCCGAGATAGCCGGATCACGCAGAAAACTACGCTACCCAAGGATAACACAGGGAAGTCTAGATACAACACCACGCTACATTTTGGTTGCATGCATGCTTCCAAAAAAAATCATAAAGCAATGTGCGAAATCAACAGCAAATTGATTGACGTGCAGCGCAGCGTGGCTACGTGGTGGAGACTGTTCATTGGTCAGATGCCGGAGAACCCCTGGCCAGCATGGAAAACTACAGTACTAATAATTTTTATTGTTTCTTGGCTAGCCAGCTAATTAATCTCAGTTTGCATCTTCAGCTTGAACCCACCAAAACTTGTCCGAAGAAGCAGTAGAGTTCACATCTCTTAAAACCGGTTGATGGTCACCTTCTTTTACTTTTAGGCTTTTAGCTATGTCTTTTCCGAAACTTTAGTCCAGACACCAAAAGAGAGGCGCGAAAAAGTTACGTGCTTTCTTTATCGTTTATGTCGACCCCTATGGACTGTTAATCTCTATATGATTAATCAAAAATCTAATCGCATGATTAGACGGATCCATGACGAGACAGCTCCGATGCCGTACGATAAGTAGCCGGCCATAGCTTGCGCTCGCTGGCTTCCTCGCGGAAGATCAATCTCGCACAAAGATGCGTCGGCGTCCCTGCTGTCTTCGTCTGTGTGATTGGGATGGAACAACTTACATTACATTACACGGGCTATCTCGCGCAGCACACACGGACGCATCATCAGCAAAAAACAAACACTTGTGTCGCCTATCAACAGATCGATCAATGCGACCAAACAATAATTATACCCCATGATTAACTCCCACGTTTCTTTTATGATTTCAGATCGGTCACATCACCTTGATTTCGGTTTAAGTCCATTAATTTGCCTTACATTGCAAAAGGAAATTGCCTGCATGTGCACGGTAGTATAAAGGGTGTAGTGTGTCACGTCACCCGTCCGTCTGCCCAAGTTATGCTATAGCTGCGCGCCATGAAATTACATGCATGCTTTTTTTTAGGAGAAATTGCATGCATGTTGCTCAGTCTTGATCAAGCAGACACCCCAATGTACGGTGCAAGTATGTACAACTTGCATCCCATCCATCATCACGACACACCCTCGTGCGCTACTCAATTAGTGCCATTGTTAGGTGCATGTACTAAATCTTGCATTCGTGCATCCGTGGGTGAGTACATGCAACTTGCAGGCACATACTACATATGCATGTGTAGTGATCATATAGGCATGCATCTTAACTTAATCGTCCGTACAATTTTGTCTATTAATCAGTTAACTAATTCCCGACCGAATAATAGCTATCAGGTGTGCATGTCATTCCCAGCTACATGTTGCTTGTTTTTTTTTTAGGGAAAGCCGTCATGGCAGTTTATATTTCATGCGCAAAAAGTGATACATCGTTTGTTAATACATCTACTAGAAACCCCAGAGGCTCCGATTTCCAAACAATTGTATGAGAGACCTCCGAGTTTCTAGCCAATAAATCTGCCGCCGCATTGGCCTCCCTAGGGCAGTGGGAAAACATAATAGAAATAAAATTTCTAGCAAGAAAAGAACATTCTTCATAAATTGCGGCTGCCGGGCCTAGCGAATTGCAAGCCTCCTAATGTTTTACACTGCAAGGTTTATAACCCATGCGTCCAAGTGTCTTGCTCGAGAAGGTCTCTAGTAGGACTTGACCCCGCGGCAGCGCCTCCTTGGTGAAAACTCTAGGGCGAACTCCTAGCCCGGCACCACCGATCCACCACACCTTCCCCTCTATCCCCTCATAACCGTCAAAGGGTGGTCGAAAGCAAGCCCGCTTGGCACCGATGAAGGGGCGCTGAGGCTCTCGATGGTCCGTCTTGCGTGGAGGGTATGGATGCAAGTCGTGGACATCAGCCTCGGGTGGAGATGGTGTCGCTGATAGTGGGGTTGTGGCGTATTGGCTTGCCCCACAAGTATAGTGTCAAAGCTGAAGAATAGACGTGACGTAGTGGTGCTCACCTATCTCAGTTGGCTCCAAATCATAGAAGCCTTCAGTCTCATCGGATCTAGGTGTTGGTTGAGATGAATGGTGCAGCAAAAACCCACATCAACGATGATGCGGTCTTCGTCTCCTTCCATGGAGGGTTGGAATTTTTGTATGTTATACCCATTCTCTCCAGACGACATCATTTTCGTTTGCAACCGAGTCTTGCAACTTACATCTTTTGTGTGATTTGAAATGATAGTGATAGTGGTTTTCGTAACAAGCTCAACTTATGTGATGGGCATTCCTGAAGTCCACCCATGGCAGCTTGGTTGCTAATAGCTTATTTGGGTTCTAGGGTGAACCACTCCGAGCGTCGGCAGTGGTGCCCCTTCAAATCAGGGCGACAAAGCAAAGCCCTGTTTGGCTACATAGATGGATGGTGTTGTTTGGCCAGACGGTGAATGAGGACATGTTCCTAATGTAATGGTGCTCCCCCCCCCCCCCCCCCCCCCCCTTGTGTCTTTTTTTGGTGCTAATCCCGACGGTGGACGATACCATTGGCGTTTCAAGCTGCCCTTCTTCTAATTGCGTGTCTTGCCTTACCCGCAAGTTGTTTTTTGTAAGCATGTTTATTTGCTGCTTGGGTCTTATTAATTTAAAGTCGGGTGTCGCCACGTGGTTCCGTTTGATCATGGAATCATCAAACACAGCCATGTGTACACGCAGCAGCGAGCAAATCCGACGGCAAGGATTGTGTCGCGCTGCAAAGAATTACACAGAACGTTCGTTCCGTAAGAAATCCGTTAAAGAAATAATCGATTCGTTCAGGTGGACAACATGCCCCATGATAATTGATTCCTAGTGGAAAAAGGACTCGTACAGTACACACATGGGACTGGACGGACTGGCTGCAGGGTGTATATGACGCGTATGCTCCAACAACCGTATACCATGACATGCACTGATCACTGACGGCCGGTACACGCACGTTACGATATGTACGCACGTGCCACCTTTTATTCCATCGCGTGGATCGTACATACCGTGCCTGAATAGGGTAGCTGGATGTGCCCTAATCAACGTACGTACAAGGACAGTTGCCATTCCATATTTCTCTCTCCTGGAGAGAATCTGGTGGTGCGTCGCGAGCTAGCATGTACGCATTCAAACAAATACATATTGATCAGGCATCGTATCGATCGTTTCTGCCGTCGTCACATCGTTATCTGCTTCATTGCAGTGAGCAAAAGGTTAGGGTCGATTAGGTGCTGAGCTGAAACGATGAAACCATTGCTGACGTCGCAGTTCCTTAGCACGGGCATGCACGTACGCCACCACCTTTAATTATCGGAGAAGAAAGGAACAACAGTATGTACTGTAAAGTGGGACACTTGATAGATTTTGCTTTTTGAAAACGGGACACATGATAGATATTATCATGTTAAGAACAAACTAATCTTACGTTTTGTTTTTAAGAGATATTAAACATAATAAAAATAGTATATGAAGATACACGTACGTTCCTTGCTTTAAGTTAATCACACCGTCCATAATTAAATCCCCAGCTATGCATGCCTCCGTTGGTTGCTTGATTAAGCAGCAAGCACCATGCTAATTAATCGACGCCCTGTTAATCCTTTGTACGATCATATAAACTTACTTGCAAGCAAAACTAACAAGCCAGACACGTACTTACACAAAAAACGAGAGAAGATATCTTGGAGAGAGAGAGAGAGATGATGATGGTGATGATGTAACGATGATGCTGGACTATATGTGGAGTGTGATGATGGACTAATAATTAGCCCTGGGCCCTGGCTGATGCTAAATGTGGCCATGTCGACAGTGCCACATATGTTGCTGCGCACATCACCTACTCCCCCTCTTCTCCCTACCTCCCTCCAGCGACCTAGGTACATCGATCGAGTTCATGCTGCGCAAGCATCGTCGTGCCGATTGATCGCGACACCGGCGCACGAGCATGTCCTCTCCCCACCTCCTCCGTCTCCGTTTAATTTCCCCAGCCCCTGCGCCTGGAAGTTAATAGAGTACAAAGTACTTGCTCCATTGCTGGCTGTGATCCGTCCGGCCGCATCAGCTTCTCGCGCCGGCCGACGCGCACACGGCAGACGCAGGGAGGTTGATGGAGACCACCGGGCCGGTCGAGCTAGAGGGTAGACAGGCCTTTGTAGGAGTAGTACAAGTATAACCCCGGCCTTGTTGCTTGCTCCCCTACGCTTCTTCCTCCTGGCTACATACAATTATTCCTTCCGGTCCGGGCTCCGGCATCGCCAAGCTATATATTTCCTTCCTGCCAACCTCCCTATCCAAACCTCATTCATACAAACTCAAGCTATAGCAACATAGATATATGCCCTGCTTAATCTCTGCTACCTAGATACTTTCTCTCCTTCTCCACTATCTTGCTAGCTCAATTGGTGCCGTTCTGGAAGCGCCATCCATAGATCTCTCATCCATATCTATACATACACACCGCGATTCAAAATACAGATTGTAGAGAGAGTTGAGCAGGAAGAAGAGGGTTCAGAGAGAAGATAGTGCATAGATATAGAGATAAATATTTCCATGGGGCTGCGGGACATCGAGATGATGCTGCCGCCGGGGTTCCGCTTCTACCCGAGCGACGAGGAGCTGGTGTGCCACTACCTGCACGGCAAGGTGGCCAACCAGTGCTTCACCGGAGGAGCCACCGGGACCATGGTCGAGGTCGATCTGCACGTCCACGAGCCATGGGAGCTGCCAGGTCAGTTTCTTACTGCTATTATTTTTAGATCAAAAGGCTCCTCTCCTCTGTTCCATTCACCTTTTCTTACTACTCAATTACCACAGTTAGTTATCCCCTAGATTTTTTTTACCAGTTAGTTAGTTTACTACGGAGTACTCGACCCATCTCCAGTCCCTCTCCACTAATCTTTACTACTAGCTACTCGATCGATCTCGATCCAGTACGTTGTTAGTCCCTCTCTCAAGCTACATATCTCTCTTAATTAATTTAACTTCATTCCATGGAATGATTAACTAAGCACGCAACCGTGTTTTGTTGGCTCTAATTCGGACTTGTCGTTGTTATTATTGATTAGTGCACCAAATTAGTGCTCACTCCGTCTGGGTTTATTAGGCTCTCTTATATTTTGAATAAAATTTTGGCCATCTATTTGATTAACAAAATACAAGTATATGCTACGAAAATTTTTATTGTTAGATTTGTATTGGAACGAGGTTTTCAATAATGTTAGTTTTTTGTGACACGTGGTTTATATTTTACTTATTAAATCAATTGTTAAACTTTAATCCAAAATAAGAGGAGGTACAATAAAATCCGACGGAGTTACTAGTACTACTACTCTGCACTATATACATGCATATACGCAATTCCTGCAAGTGTTGTGTTGTTTCTAGCACAAGTTTCCTCTTAGAATTTTGAGTGGGTTACCACCGCAAGCTTGAACTTCCTATAATTAATCTGTCAAGTGGGCAGCATTATTTACATATTTTGTTTGGATTAGTTAAGGAACTGGCTTGCATGTGGCATTTCGTATCAGCATTATTCCACCCCCTCCCTCCTTGGAGTATTTGCCTACTTCAACAAAGAAACTTAAAATTCCTCCTGTTTTTTAAACTTCGTTTCAATAAATTTTTTTTACTAAATGAAGGAAGGACAGATGCATATATATACTTTCTTTTGCCTCTCAGCCTCTCTTTCTATGCGCAATTGTACAACCTGATATGATCTCTATCACGTTTGCGTATACACTTGGTCATCCACCGAGGCCATTCTGTTGCTAATTTTGCGTATGGCTCCATCCATGGTGGTGGTATGCAGACGTGGCGAAGCTGAGCACGAACGAGTGGTATTTCTTCAGCTTCCGTGACCGCAAGTACGCGACGGGGCTGCGCACGAACCGCGCCACCAGGTCCGGCTACTGGAAGGCTACTGGAAAGGACCGCGTCATCCACAGCCCGAGGTCGTCCTCATCCGTCTCTGGTCACGCCGCCATTGTCGGCATGCGCAAGACCCTCGTCTTTCACCGCGGTCGCGCCCCCAACGGCACCAAGACCTGCTGGGTCATGCACGAGTTATCGAGAACCCTCACTCCCCACCCAAGGTGGGTTCAATTGCCAAGCTCTTGCAATATACTCCCTCAGTCTCAAAATAAGTGACTCAACTTTGTACTACTTTAGTACAAGGTTAGTATAAAGTTGAGTCACTTATTTTGGGATGTAGGAAGTACATCTGATGGTATCTGAGTATTAAATTGATATGCGGTGCTAATATGCATGTTTGCATTTGAATTTTGTTTGTTCAGGAGGACTGGGTGCTGTGCAGAGTTTTCCACAAGAAGAAAGCCGACATTGAGTACGCCATGGACGGCGAGCAGGAGCTCGGCGGCGGTGGCATGGCTCACGGGTCTGCTGCCGTGAGCGTATCCAACTACGAAAGTCCCTCATTCTGCGGCGATCCAGCGCCGTTCCCTTCCCCTGGCGCCGGCAGCCACCATTACCAGATCATGTCCTGTGATCATGAGCTCCCCGACGACGCAGCAGACGTCTCGCTCAGCAATGTGGACGCTTTCGCCCGCATGCCGCAGCTGCTGGGCTACGAAAGTATCATTGACTTGAGCCAGCAACTCCAGGGCGGCGGCAGTGCAGCGGCAGGTTTGAGAGACGGCGCCGATGATCAGTGTGATGGGGCGCTGATGGACCTAGGGCTGGAGGAGCACTACAACTACAACAGCTTGATGTAGATGTGTATATATGATGTAAGATCGGTGGGTGCTGCATGCCGTTATACGTTAGTTGACACGAACCGGTACGTTGACTCGGGTGCAACAGATCATAGGACCGGGAAGCTAGACAAGCTGACCACTCACCGGTACACCAGCTATGATAAGACGCTTACCCAACGGGACAGGAATGGACATTCGTTACGTGTACGAAGCGCCACTGTTGATGCCCATCTAATAAACTTCACCATCTTTCTCGCAAAAATAATTATCCCTCTGTCCCACAATATAAGAGGGAGTAATAAAAGGCATCTAAAAAAATGATCAGTATATTTCAGGTGCCAACAACTTATTTCCTCTTAAAAGCTTAATTACTATACCCACGTTCCAAAATAATTGATGTTTTGGGCTTGTCCAAAGTAGAACTTGTTTAAGTTTGACCATGTCTTTAGAAAAATATGTTAACATCTGAAACACTAAATTAGTCTCATGAGCTTCTTTATGAAATATTTTTCCATACTACATGTATTTGATTTTGTAGATGTTGGCACATTTTCTATAGAACTGGTCAAAGATAAACATGTTTGATTTTGCAGAAGCCCAGAACTTCAATTATTGGGGAACAGAGGGACTAATCAGGATTCTCAAATTGTATTCTACTAACGATCAAGTAACATAGAAAATTCTTCTTCAAGATTCGAGAGAGGCATCTATCCCATCTAGCCCCGATAGATTTCTTCAGCCAAGATGACATACGATGTCTGCAAGGCTTCTCAGCAATCTCAATGAAGTGGCATCATCACATAGGCCATGCATCCATTGATATTTTTTTCCAGCAAGAAGGTGAATGCCCCACCATAAACTGAGGTCCTTGAAGTTTACAACTAGCATGCCGCAATGAAGTCTCGAAAGGAAACTAAGAAAAGGTTCGATGCATGGTCGGAAGAGACCAAAACAAGCAATGGAAGAGACCAAAATTAGCGAATCAAAGACAAAACGATGCCCACGAGCCGCCCAGTAGCACACCCTTGCACCGGACAGGAAGCTCCCCTAGCTTTTGTTGTCCTGTTGCGATGTGGCATGAAGCTCCCAAAACCTTCTTCAGAATTTGTCGCTGAAGAGGTCAATGTGTAGTCGGTCCTGCGGTCTCCCCTTAGGCTTCGAGAACTTCAATAAAGCTACCTTTTACCAATGAGATCCATCGGGTGTTTAAACATACACCCCTCCAGAAGAGCTGCATTACACGATGTCCATCACGACCAGGCAAGTGTCGCAAAGCCAACGCAAGCAAGCCTCCTATCCTTGCCACTCGTTCCTGAAGAAGTTGATGAAATCTGCAAACCAGGCCGGGATCCATGCGCACCCCATTGCCTCATAGATATCACTCTTCAAAAATCTTGCTATGATACACCAGCAGAGGATGTGGTCGCGGTTCGAGCATCTCTCCATATCAGACACTTGGTACCCACCAGGAATTTTCTTCATGTTCATTTGCCACAAAAGACTATGATTTTAGCCAGAACTACCTTCCAAATTCCCATTATTTCCACTCGAGGGGCCGCTTTGAAGATTTCTTTGTATAAGGATCCTGTGAATAAAACCCTGCAAGGCTCGAGTTTCCATGATACCGTATCCCTACCAGAGGACAACCCTATCTCAGCGAAGTTATTCCTAGCTACTTCAAATCGACAACCACATTTGGTCCAAAGGAGCGTGGTGCCCATCGATTCCCAACCCACATATCTTCCACTCTGGCAGCTAGATGGCTGGCTATCGCAAATAATCGAGGATGGAGCACACATAGGGTCTCTTCCAGACATCCTACCAAAACTAGGCTAATTGCCCATTATGCACCTCAATTTCTGTGCCAAGCCTGAGAAGGTGTTGCACCTGAGAAGGTGTTGCACCTTCTCTATAGCCTTCGCAAACAACGATTTATTTATTCTAGAGTTCATCTCCACCCTTTCTCTAGGTAAATATTTGTTCTCGATTTTTTAGCCATAACCCATGGCCAAGTAGGATTTGCTATGCCCACTTGGCGATCAAGTACCTGTTCAGGATCTTGGTATTGATAATTCCGAGACCACCGACCTTTTTGATGAGCAGATAGCAGGCTAGTGGACCATATGTTTTTTTTACCCCTTTCCTTCTCCCAAAATAAGCAAGACCGCACCTTATCCAGTATTTCATGCGCTCCATCTTGGAGAAGATAGAATCCCATCACGTACATACAAACATTGGTGAGCCAATCATTAATGAGAACCATCCTCGCTCCTGAGTGCAATATCTTTTCTTGCCATTGTTCAACCCTACCAGCCATTATAAATGACCAGCTCGAGATTCACAATTCGCAATGCCCGATTAAAGATAGGCATTCCCAAATACGCATCCATCGATAAGTTGTAGTTGTTTTTGAAATAATGGGCTTCCTTGCTTGAATGAGTCGAATAATATGATATTTTGTGGTGCTTTTCAATGACTTGAGAGTCACCAACTTATGTATAAGTTTTCTAGTGTATCTATGACACCTCTAGAACTCGTTTTATCCTACGTTTGGAGACTGGCGCCATGGAGTACGCCGACATTCTTACTACGTAGGCTTCTTAGAAGGTATTGCGTTGGAACTACCAGGATTTCATTACATCATATGATGTGCCATATTACCGGTTACTTAAGCCTTTAAGAAGTCTGGGAGTACATCTAACTGTTGTAGTTGGCTTGTTTCCGTGTGGGGTCGTTGGGTTTGTATAATCTCTACCTAACAATAAAGTGTCTATCGCTTTCGGTCGTACGTCGTTGTTAATTTTGCAAAAAAGTCACTCTGTTTCTAAGAATTCAACCATGAGTCCTATTTTAAGTGGAAAAATGGTTCGTTTTTGTTTTCAGAAAACCCTCTGGTTTTCGAGTTAATCAACCCGAGATCCTAAATTTAAGTGAACAAATGATTTTTTTTCGAAACACCTGTTCTTTTAGTTAATCAACCCGCCATCCATCTATTATTATTTTTTGGACAGGTTCAAATGTTTTTTTTTCTAATATCCATATATTTTAAACCGTAACTCTAATTTTGACATGTCATATATGAAAATTGATTAGAAAATTATCTATAATCTAAACATGATGTTATTTTACATCTTAAATATTTCAAAAAAAATATGATTCAAATGCTTCTTTAAAATATTTATATCTTCTAAACCCTAAGTCCAATTTTGACATTTTATATATGCAAATTGATTAGAAAAATGTGTAGAATCTTAATATGGTGTTATTTTACCGGTTAAACATTTTTTTAATGCTATTTAGGGGACAATATTAATAAATAGCGCATGATCCATCTTTCTTTTGTACCGTGTAGATCGGAGGAGAAATCAACACCTCAGCAAAATTAGTTTGGAGAAGAAAGAAACCATCTATAACCACGCATGCATGACTCGGTAAAACCTCCAGGTGAGAAAAAAGTAGATTTCTCATCTTATGCGGAGAGAAAGGGAGACACCTTAGAATTGACCACATTCAAGCGAGTTGTGATTGTGAGCACTGAGGCCGCAGTCGACAAGGGTGGGAAGGAGGGTAAGCGGTAACATAGATGGGATGCACGTGGACCCATTGAGGTCTTCAGTCATGATTATTCTGTTAGGGAAGTGTGATATAATTTTTCCTGTTGCAAGCACGGGCTTGTTTGCTAGTTGGACACAAAACTCTCGACCAGCGACGACACATTCTTACATGCGGGCTCTTGACGGCCTTTATAGTCCTCGACACACCATGGGACTCCAAACCAAGGGAGAGATAAATAGGTAGATATAGATAAATATATTAATTCAGAAAGCAGTGACCCCTGTTGTCCTCTGCTCTCAGGGCATCTCCAGCCGTTGGCCTCCCCAGGAGGCATTTTTCTCGCCTCCTGGGGGGCTGCCGGCGAGAATTTTACCCCGGGGCTCAGATCTCTCCCAGTCGTCTCCACCCCCAAGCATCTCTGCACCTCGACGAGGAGGACGCGTGGCGCGCAGCGAGGAAGCGGCCGGGCCAGTGACGATGTCGAGGAGGCCCCGGAGCAGAGGAGGCCCCGAAGCGGCCGGGCCGGTGACCAATAAACTTCTCCGTGGACTCCTTCACGAGGGCGCCCAAGTCCACCGTGCTCTGGTCAAGGTCCAGCTCCGGCGCGTCCACGGCGACCGCGGACAGCAGAAGTGGGCGGGGCTCGAACTCGAGCGCCCTCGTGCGACTCCTTCTTGCGCATGGCCACGGCGAGGCCCTGCGGAGAACGCGTGGTGTCCACGACTCCTTCTGGCCGGAGAGCACGCGTGGTGTGCTCGAACCGCCCTGGATCCGCGGCTGCACCACCGTGTGGTGCTCTTCGACCTCGTCTGCACGATGGCACGACGACGAGTAGGCAGCGAGCGGGGAGGCAGGTGCTCCGCCCGGCCACGAGCTTGGCCCCGGCCACGCTCCGCCCGGCCGCGAGCTCGCCCGGCCACGCTTCGCCCGGCCGCGAGCTCGCCCGGCCATGCTCCGCCCGGCCGCGAAGGCGCGAACTCGCCGGCCATGCTCCGCCACGCCGGCCATGCCGGACTCAGCGAGCGGCGACAGGGGCATGCTCCTGGGCTGGAGCGGAGGAGGCTTCCCGCGGCGAGCGGCCGGAGCTCGACCCCAACCCGTCGGCAGCGCTGACGGGGGAGCGGAGGAGGCTGCCCGCGGCGAGCCTGGCCGCCGCCGCCGAGGACGGAGAGGAAGAGGAGGAGGAGGGGGGGCGGCACGCCACGCCCGACCTCCCGGCCTCCCGCCCTAGCCGCCGCTTGTCGGCGCGCCCGTGGAGCCCGGCCGTCGCCAGTCGTGCCCGTGCGAGGGGCCGGTGCCGCCCGTGCGTGGCTCGTCGTGGCCGGGGCCGCCCGTGGCCGGCGCGCCCGGAGACAAGCGGGGGAGGCGGCGGGGCCGGAGGCGAGCTCCTCCTCGCCCTGCGACCACCGAGGGAGGGGCGGCGGTGAGCTCGGGCCGGCGGAGGCGAGCGGGGAAGGCGGAGGGGCCGGAGGCGAGCACGGGGGAGGCGGTGGGCCGGAGCTGCGGCCGGGCCTGGAGGCGACGCTGCGGGCCGGAGCGCGGCTTGTCCGGGGAGAGAGAAAAGAAAAGCGGACGCCGAGAGGGGAGGTGGGGGCGGAGAAAGCGACGGGGAGACAGAGAGATGTGGCTGCAGAGGCCGACGTGTGGGGTTTCGCATGCAAAAAGTAGTGTCGGCGCCCCCAGCTGACCCCCGGCTTTCTGCGTTTCTCTTGCCAGCGCCGGCCGTAATTTTAGCTCATACCGGCGCAAAACGAGTTCGTGGGGGCGTGGCTGGGACAGTTTTTGACTGCCGGCGCTGAAAAAAGGCTCCTGGGGAGCCTAGTGGAGATGCCCTCAGGTACCACCAGTTCGTCCACCCCTTGGATACTGGTCTTTCTTTCCCCGTCCATGGTCCAATGCACCCAAACGAACGCTCATATCTCCTCATATATATGCACATGTACAGCAGCTAGCACTGTAAACACATCGACGGATCGCCTTCCGCACGCCTACGCCAGTTCCATCATAACTCATCCATTCATTCTGCATCCTCATGAGCACTCCTGAGCTTCCCACTACTGGCGCTATGCATATATGAATACATCATCTCTGTCTGCGCCAGTGTGGAGAAACGGACCACGGACGACGGACCACCCACACCACCTCGAGCGTCGCACTCGCTGGAAGTGTACGTACGTACGTTCCCGTATGTTCTTACTGAAACGTATGCATGTTGTTGCTTGTATGGCTGGTGATGCTGAACTCAGCCAGACAAAACGAGGCATGGCATGAGGTTTTTGGACGGGCTACAGTCCGGCCGGTCATGGAAGCTACAGGCTAGACCGATCGATCGAGGTAGCTGTCCACCCTGCTGCTGCTGCTGCAGGCAGCGGGACCACGGGCGCGCCAACTTCTTCCTGCTCCGCTGTAGTAGACGTGTGGGACGTTCCTTTTGCTCTCGACAAAGCATTATTGATCGATTGTATTCGCAGGGTCGCTCACCTACCTCCTACCCTTGTTCCTGTCTGTCATCCTCCCGTGCATCCGCATGGCTGGCTGGTTCACTACTTTGGCCCCTTCCCAATGAAACTGAGTACTCAGCTGCTCCTGCTCGTGCCGCCGCTGTGGTGATGCGCATGGGCCGGCAGGCAGGGATTCCATCTCCATCGATCGTCGCTGGTCTCTTTTTCCTTTAGAAAATGATCAAGATTTATTATCAAAGTTACATCGGGATTTTGAGATCACCGAACGATCACTACCTCCGCCGGAATGAGCCGACGGTGCCGCTCTCCTACCAAAGCCGATTTGACCTTGTCTATGACAGTCGAGAAGTCTTCATGCACATGTCCCGAAGGACCAGTGTCATGGAGCCGCAGTCGTTGTCGTTGAACTCCTGAATAAATCTGAAACACCTGACATCAAATCTCGCCACATGGCGAGAACCCTAACCTCACCGCCCAAGGAGATGACAGAAATCTACGCCGAAACTCCATCGACTACGTTCAGATGGAGGAACTCGAAGAGTATCGGAGCCCGGAAGACAAACTCGAAGAAGAGGCGCCGCCATCCGTCCGATTGCCACACCTGCGAGGCCTACAAAACCATAACCTAAACTATTAATCAGAGCAGAGGCACCGAGATTACCCTCCCCGCCACCAGCGGCCAGAGCGGCAGGCAGAGGAGAGGTGATTCCATGGACTCTGCCGGTGAAGCATGGGGAGAGTTGCCCTAGCCGTCAAAAGATAGGGGAGGAAAAAGAAACCTAGATTAATCATCGTTGGTCGTTGGTGCATGAAGATCTCCAACCATGCATGTGAGGCACTGACGACGCAGACGGCGACCGATCGAGCTCCGCACCCCGTGACCCCCATTGTTAATTGCTGGCTCTACATGCAGACGTGAAGTATGATCCGTGCCGAAGCAGGCTAAGCTAGATCTTGGATTGTACTTCGTTTGGAGTATGTGATTAATTACAATCGCAATGCTGCTCCTGATGCGGTACTCGGTACCCCTATGCTTCTGCATGGGCAGATGAATCTGGTCTAGGTAGGTCGCTTGCTTATTTTTTTTAAAGGAGAAAGACCCCCGGCCTTTGCATATGCGGAGGTCGCTTGCTTAATGCCATGGCCGTCTCTTTCCACTCTTAATTAGCGAGGCGCGTGATCTGGGATCGATTGAAGGACTAGAAGACACGAAGCAGGACTGATCAAACCCCACGTTTTGTGTCGCAGCAGGTAGCTAGGTCCCCCGATAGCGCGGCGCCGTATTTACTCCCCTGCCGGCCGGGCGGCCGGCTGGCCGGTGTCACTTTCCTTGAGCTCCCTTTAAACCATCATCATTTCCTGCCGGGCCGGGCTTGGCTTCGCTTCAATGGACAGTAATGATGGATGATGATCGATCGGTCTCCTTAGTACTCCGGCGAACGAGGACGCGCCTGTTTAATGGGAGAGCCTCTCACCTACTCCGGGCTTAATAGGAAGCCCGTCTTGTTTCCACTTAAGTCACCTAGCTACGTCTGATTTGCCCAAAGATGCTCTAGCTTGTTTCCTGAGAAGGAATTACTGATTCAGGATGGTCCTGTTTGGTTCCTCCTTTAATTAAACAAGATCAACCATGACGTGGAGGGCTGTGAACACAGCAAAATGGCAATTAATATGATTGTTAGTGGTTTGTCTATATATGCGATATATAGATTTCTTGTTTAATTAAATATACGGGGCATTATGACCCGAGGCCGGTCTATGCCGCTGATTGTACAACTCTTGTTTAATTAAATATACGGGGCTTTTCTAAATAAATAATAAGTAAATTATGGACCTCCATCGTCAAGGAGGAGGAAATATCAGGTGATACAGGCCTTTCTGCGATCCCGTGATACGTTCTTCCGAAAGCCCTCGGATCTCACATCCTATGGCCATTGGCCGAGCTTTTAGACTTGCATGTAAACATCAGATCCTAGAGGGCTTTTTTACAAACTTGCAGAAGCTCAGCATGGATGAGCCCGCACCATGGAAGCATGGGACGGCCCGTATCATATACTGTCAACGAGAGTGAAAGCCCGCAAAATCATGTACTCCCTCCAATACAAAATTGTACTCCTTCCGTTGCATAATAGTATAAGAATGTTTTTCAAACTATGTTAGCTTGAAAAACGTTCATATAACATGAGATAAGGGAGTACTAGATCTGCTTCAATTAATTTAGATAATTTGGATCGTTGGGAGTAGTGTTGCTGTTTGGAGAAAAGATACCATGATGACCTCTTTTTGGGCTAGCTACTAGTACAGCCTAGCCGGCTAGCCCCGGTAGCTCGCACACGCAGGGTCAAGAAGAAGCGCGCGGCACAGTGCTACTATTCTATTCCGCCACGTACATCATCCATCGCCCGCCGCACGAGCACGCGTACGTAGCAACTAGCAGAGATAATTTGACGCGTTGGCTTCCTCCCTTAATAGCCGGATGAGGCACCGGAGCCGGCCGGGGGGTCGATGGAGACGACACGACGGGGGCAAGGAGCCGGGTCTAGCCGGCTGAAAGCGGACGCATCCATCGACCCGTCATCTCCGTCGGCGCGGGGCGCGGGCGACGTGACCTGGGACGCCATCGAGCGAGAGTTTTGTCACGGTCCCCCGTGGACGAGGCCGAGGCCGATGTCTGCTGATCGGCGCGGAACCCGTGGCCGGCTGGCACCGTCGACGCGTTGCCGTTTTCTTTCGCGATCGGCGGACTCGGTCGAGCGGGCCAGGAGCAGGAGCCGGGGGAAGCGACGGCGAGGCGCATGTCCACGTAGGCGTAACGCGGGTATCCGCCCGCGCGTGCCGCCGCTTGGTGCGCGCGAGGGTCGTTGTCCGGATGGAGGTTGAGGCGTTGCAGCTAACTTGCCGGCAACCGTTTCCCCACCCTGCCAAGCCACCCAGCGTTCCCTCTCTTCCTCGTTCTCTTTCAGTCTCTTGCGATGCTGAGGAGAGAAACTGCCGTGGATCGTCTGGAAGCTAGGACTCGCGATCGATCGAGCAGTGCAATTACTGTGGCGAGAACAGTGCAGACGTAAACGTCGCCGTCACCGAAGGAATATGTATGTGCTGAGCGCGCGACGGCCACCCGGAGCCTCATCAATCATTGCGGCCGCTCGCTACGTGCCACGCCACGGCCCGCCACAAACTTTTTCTCTGTCAACTGAAAGCTAGTACTTAATAGCAAGAGATCATGGATAAATTAGAAAGAGAAGAAAATGAATGCGCGCCTGCTCTCAAACTTTGTCAAAATAACATGATATTTAACACATGGTCAACCACATATTATATACTCCGTACTTAATTAAGCTTCCATGCTTGGTAGTAGGTAAAATGGAGAATATTCGTACACAACATATATGGTAATAAGTTTTTTTTACTATCTATATCGTAATAAAGTATCCCATGTATTTTTAATATATATAGAATTACAATATCAAGCTAAAATCAAGCGAGCCGGCGTTTGCTCAAGATCAGCTCATTTCTCACACGAGCTACATAAAATGTTAATACTTGGCTCATTTATTTTCAAGTCGATCTCAAGTCGGGCCAAAATATGACTCAATCTCAAGCGGCTCACGAACCTAGAGCTTTTCTTGCAGATCTATGTCCAACGCCGGACCCGGCATACGTCCAGACTGAACTGTCTTGCCCCTATTTACTTGCTAACACATTTGCTTGTTTGAATTCCTGTAAACCGGACGCAAACTAGAAGAACTTTATGGGAGTCTGAACCGCCGCCTCGTAGGACTCTGATGCCATCGGCCCACTCAAATCCCCTGCTCGGGCCA
The DNA here is from genome assembly GCF_018294505.1 of Triticum aestivum. Classification (NCBI taxonomy): domain Eukaryota; kingdom Viridiplantae; phylum Streptophyta; class Magnoliopsida; order Poales; family Poaceae; genus Triticum; species Triticum aestivum. The sequence continues at coordinate 698,004,695 of NC_057810.1, read as the reverse complement.
CTTTTCTTCAATTCTGCTCCTACTCCATCCTTGCTTTACATCCGCATCTTCCTTGTTCGCCGTTGCCGTTCTACCTCTTCGGCCGCCGCCCTGGCTTTGGCGGACGTCCGCTGCCCCCACCCACAAATCTGCTTGCCTTGGACTACGCTGTCGTCCACACATGATCCGTCTGTAGCTAGATACCCTCCGTTCCCATGCTGACGTTGTCGTTTCCTAGATTAAGTGCAATGACGAGGTACTCTGTGATGGAGAATGAGTTGTTATGCCATACATGGAAGATTATATCTTTGGGCTCTGTAGGCAGTTTAGGTGGCTCGATGTTCTGGCAAAACATGGGTGCTTTGTTTCTTGAGCAAAAGCACTTCACACCCTATGACATGCACGTGATCCATGATCGCAATGTGAAGTTGGTCGCCCATTGGTGATACACCATCTTCAACACTGTCATGAAGTTTTGCAGTGTAGTTGCACGAGTGGAGACAATCCGGCCATGGGCTCGCCAATCATGGAGATTGTAAATTTTGCTTCTTTATTGCTCTACATGTTGGTCAATACATTGATTCACACAAAATTGCAGCTTGATTACCATCGCATTGTATAGTCCGAATGCATTGGCATGCTGTACTACAAGACCAGGGGAAGACCATTTACACTCATACATTGTTGTGTGAAGCTCAACGGACACAATGCCTGAGACAACATATGTTGATTCTGACTCGAGTATCACTGAATTTGGAATTGATGAATTTTAAAAATTTATTGAATACTTGGTTATCTCCGATGTGATATTTACATTTGAATATTTTGTACCAGGGATCATGTTATTTATAGATGGATTTTGTTTTTTTATAATTATTTTGAGTGTTGCAGCCTAATTAAAAAACAAGACGAACATTTAGGGGACAGAGTTAATTGGCCGGCTTCTGTAAGATGTCTGCGGACGAGCCCATACCAATCCACAGATGAATACAGTGTTATTTCAAGGGTCGGCGTTCAAGATGTCATCAGACAGTGTGCATTCTGTAGTATTGGTTCATTGAGCAGTAGTCCGATCGGGGTATCGACTAGTTGTTCTCAACTGATCAATTGCCGAAACCGATCGCTAGTACGTGGTTCCTATTTTTGGTCGCAGCTGTTATTTCGAGTCGGCCAAGTTATTACACATCTTGCCGCAAAAAAAAAGTTACTACGCATCACACAGTCAGAAAATCGAAAATACGATAACAATTTGTAAAATGTGCAATTATATTTCATTCTTTTTGAGAAAGTATATATTTCATTTTTTTAGACAAAAGCGTGAAACGTTAATGCGGATCGATCGATCGGGAGATGATTCCCGTTGCATGCAGCTAGAAATATACATTACCACAAACGGGCGCAGTGCTTCTTTGCTCAGTCGCTTGGTCAATTAGGCCAACTCTACCGCACGACCCCAAACAGACGTCCGGTTTGGCCGGATTTTGTTCTTTTGGGGCGGCAATGGGTTTGTCAGTGTCCGCTCTTGTCCGTTGAGTCGTGCGTGCGCCCACCGCGTGACCGTACCCCAAATCATGTTCGCGTTGTACGTGATTAAAAAACAGAAAAACGTAAATAAACTGACAAAAAAAGTAAATAAACGCAGTTAAAAAAACATAAAACATTAGTTAGGGGTAACGGCCACAAAACGGCCCAGTTTAACAGTTCACTTAACAACCCAGTGCCATAATTAACATAAAAACAAAATAAGAAACGCCGCCCGCGCGCTCCTGCCGCGCCCGTCGATGCCGTGGTCGTGGCAGTCTTCAGTGGCCGCCGGTGTCGTCGTCGTCGCTGACGAGGTCGACTTAGGCCGGCGTCGTCCAGAGGTGGGACGGTGGCGCGTGGTACACAGGGGCGGGCTGGAAGGCCGGAGGTGCCTGCACCACCTCCCCCTGTGGGGCACCAGTTCACACCCCCCACGGCGTCGGCCATCTTCGGAGCCGTGCACGACAAGCTCCACAGCTGGCTCACCAGATCCGGGTGGAACGCAGCAACCGGCGCGTCCTCCATCGCCTCCTCCGTGGCCACCACGTCCAGCTCGGGAATGGCGACGTCGCCGGCCGCAGAGAGGGCCACCATCTCCTCGAGGCCCTCCCATTGGAGCTCGTCGTGCGTGTGTATGGAGTCCTCCATGACACGCGCCATGAGCCGGGCCTCCTCCTCCGCTGTCATGCGAGGAGGTGGTGGTGGAGACGAAGAGGGTGAAGGCGACGGCGTGGGCGTGAGGCCGCGCACCCGCGTACGACCGCGCTCCTGGGAAGCACGCGCTGCGCGCTTTGGACGTGGCCACCGCGGCCCCGTCGACGTGTCGGCGAAGAACGACGCGTGCCGCACGTCGTGCTCATCCTGAAGCCACGTGTCCCAGAGCCGGAAGTCGGGGGCGTACCTGTCGTCGTAGTACAGGTTGTCGGGAAGGAGGCGGCGGCGGCGCTCGATCTCCTCGCGGCGCGCACGACCGCTCTGCGGCACCGGAGGGTTTGTCATCCGGTCGGCGGAGAGGTGCCAGTTATTGGGGAGGTGCATGTTGCTACACGGGAGCGGCGTCCTCGTCTCCCAGTAACGGCGGCATACATCCGCCGTGATGTACTGCCGGCCGCGCGCACCGCCGCCGGCCGTAGGGCCGATGGTGAACGGGGCAGGCGCAGGGCTCCGACGCGGTGGCGGTGATGTGGGCTCCTCCTTCACGGAGCCGCGGTGGCGGCCCGACGCCGACTCGCGGTCGTGCTTCCCCTTGCGGCCGTGGTTCCAGAAGCCCATGGCGGCTGCGAGGTGGTCGGCCGACGAGATTGGGGACGGGGAGACGGCTAGGGTTTGGGGTGTTGGTCTCGAGGAGGCAGGAAGGGCCCGACTGGGAAGTGTGGACGATGGCTGGTCCACGGCTTCCCCATTTAAGAGGGAAAGCGACCGTTCGCTGTGCGGATGACAGATGGGGTCGACCACCCGTGCACATTTATGTCGGGCCGCCTGCCATGTGGCCCCGACACGAACGAGCGCGCGTCCGTTTGCCGTCCGCCGTGACCCATACCTGACGCAAGTTTGCGCTTGAAATGGATCGGCCCGGACACAAAACGAACAAAATAGGTCCGGACCGTCGCGCGCTGGGCCGCCCGATTTATCTTTTTTATCCTAAATGGACGGAGCCGGACAGAATGGGGTCATGCTGTGTAGATGGCCTTAGGCAGCGCCCAGAGCGACACGACACGACAAGTCCCCAACAAGCAGCCCGTGCTGGTGCTGTCCGTGCACAGCCCATTTCTGTAAGGGGACAGAGCCCAGTCGACACGCGCCACCAAAACGGCGGACGATCGTGCGTGCCATCGGGACCCGCGAGGGAGCAAAGAGTTGCGAGGTTTTGTTCCGTGGAGGACAGGACGAGAGCCCATATGCTTGCAGTGATTTCACTAGACAGCCAGAAGCGAAGATAGATCGCGTCGATCCATGACGCACTGCAGCCGGCTAGATTTGATTCCACACTACAGCATTATTGGATTCGATCCATCGTTTACACACAGGCAGCTTCGTTGTTCCGTTGCCTCATATGATGACGGTGGCGACCCAATCTTAACATCTATCGGCTCACATCTTCTAGAGATGTTCACAGAGGTTGAATCTGCGTGTGTGCGTTTATAATAGTGTGTGTGCACACACGTATTTTTTTTCGATAAAGGGCTTTTCATTGAATTGAAATATCGAGTTGATACAACCGCATCAAAGATCACCCGGCCTCTGCATAGCTAGATACACACAGCCAAAGTTTCAAAGTATTAGAAGCCAAAATAAAAAGGCAAAAAACGCCAGCAGTAGCGAAAAAGGATAAAAGAGGCCTAAGGTGATGCCGGTCCAATCCGAAGGTCACACCGCCATCCATGGGGGTAAAAAATGTCCCTGGCCGAGCACTCCAACCGGGTAGAAGCCATCATAAAAAGGTCTCTGTCCTCCGGCCTCTGCAGGATAGACCACATACGGAGCCATCGCGAGCATATATGAATTACCTGCATAGGAGATGAAACACTTTTATGATTAAAAACAATATCATTCCTGGTGAGCCACAACGCCCAACATAAGGCAGCCGCCCCCGCAAGAATGTGCTTAGACAATTGTTTATCTATTCCCCTCAACCAATTGCCGAACATATTCCGTACGCTGCGTGGAGGATATAGATTCGAAGCAATTTGGACTATTGCCCATACCGATCTAGCAAACTTGCAATCAAAAAATAGGTGTTTAATGGATTCATTATGATTGCAGAAAACACATTTTTTGCAGCCTTGCCAGTTTCGTCGAGCTAGATTGTCCCTAGTTAAGATAACTCCTTTGTTGAGAAACCATAGGAAAATTTTCACTTTTAGAGGAATCTTAAGCTTCCACAATTTTCTATTATCAGATGGAACCTCGTTATGAACCAATGCATCATACATGGATTTAACCGAAAATCTTCCATTCAGATGCAGGTTCCATTTAAAGATGTCCGATTCAGCCGACAGTTGGACAGCTCCCAAACGAGTCAGCAAATCGTTCCATGCAGTCAGACGAGGTCCAGAAATCGTTCTGCGAAAAGAAATATCCGGGTGTTCTTGTCCCAATACCTGCTTAATCGTGACAAACTTATGTCTAACTATCCGATATAAGCTTGGGTATTGCACATTTAGAGGAGTAGTCCCGAGCCAGGTGTCTTCCCAGAATCGAATCTGGGAGCCGTCCCTAACCGAGAAAGTGCCAAATTGGAAAAAGAATTCTTTAGCTTTCATAACCCCACTCCAAAAATGAGAGTCACCTGGTTTCCAGTAGACCTGGGAGATTGCTTTGGACCCAACGTATTTATTACGAATGATCTCCTGCCAAACACCATCCTCAGTGAGTAATCTGTATACCCATTTGCTGAGCAATGCAATGTTTTTGATCTCAAGATCCTGGATTCCGAGTCCCCCTTGGCTTTTAGGACGACATAATATATTCCACCTAGCCAAGCGATATTTCTTTTTTTCATTGTCACTCTGCCAAAAAAACCTTGATCTAAAATAATCAAGGCGTTGGAGAACACCTTTTGGCAGATGAAAAAAAGATAGCATGTAAAGGACCATGTTGGTAAGAACCGAGTTGATCAGAACTAGTCGGCCCCCATAGGACAAGAGTTTGGCCTTCCAGCTCGCCAACCGTTTCTCCAGTCTCTCTTCAACATGTTTCCATTCAGCGATTGTCAAACGCCGATAATGAATAGGAATACCTAGATATCGAATCGGAAATTGGCCTAGTTGGCATCCAAAAATATCAGCATATTCTTGTGAAGTTTCTGCGGCTTCGCCAAAGCAGAAAAGTTCACTCTTATGAAAGTTTATCTTAAGGCCAGAAAGATCCTCAAAAGCACATAATAACAATTTGAGGTTTCTAGCCTTTTCTAGGTCGTGATTCAAAAACAAAATGGTGTCATCCGCATACTGTAAGATTGACAGGCCTCCTTCTACTAGATGAGGAATGACCCCGGTGATTTGACCAGCTAGCTTGGCCCTCTCAATGAGAGTAACTAGCATATCAGCCACGATGTTGAAAAGGATAGGTGATGCGGGGTCGCCTTGGCGTAGCCCCTTCCTAGTCTGGAAATAATTGCCTATGTCATCGTTCACCTTGATAGCCACGCTACCTCCAGACACAAAGTTCTCAACCCATCGGCACCAAGTATCGGAAAACCCTTTCATACGAAGAGTTTGAAGCAAAAAAGGCCACTTCACCTTATCATAAGCTTTCTCGAAGTCAATCTTAAAGATGACCCCATTCAACTTTTTACGGTGGAGCTCATGAACAGTTTCATGTAGGACATCAACACCGTCTAAGATGTTCCGTCCTTGCATGAAAGCTGTTTGTGTTGGTTTGACTACATGGTCTGCGACCCCATTCAGCCGGTTAGTCGCGACCTTGGTGAAAATTTTAAAGCTCACGTTTAATAAGCAAATCGGTCTATATTATTGTTGAATCCGATTGGCATCCTTTATCTTTGGTAAAAGGATAATTTCACCAAAATTGAGTCTGGAGATGTCTAGTCTATGAGCATGCAGTTCATTAAACAATTGAACCAGGTCAGACTTTAACATATCCCAAAAAAATTGATAAAACTCCGCCGGAAAACCATCCGGTCCCGGAGATTTGTTGTGTTTCATTTGAAAAATCGCAGTCCGTATTTCCTCCTCAGTGAAAGCAGAGGTTAGGAATTCATTTTCCGCAGCGGAAACTTGCTGGATGTCATGATAAATAGACTCATCCATCTCCAGCGTAGTTTCCGAGGAAGGACGAAACAAGTCTTTATAGTATTTTGCAATAAAGTCCTTGAGCGGAGCGTCCCCCTCAATGCGACCCTCGTCCTGATCAAGGGTGAATATTCGTTTTTTTCTATGTCTGCCATTGGCTAACATTTGAAAGTACTTCGTGTTATCATCCCCAAGTACCAACGAGTCGCTCTTGCACCGTTGGTACCATTTGATTTCCTCTTCACGTAAGAGACGGGCTAGCTGCTCATTGAGATGACTTTTTTGCTCAATCTCAGTCGCAGATAGAAGCCTCACCTCCGCGATCTTATCTAAGGAGTCGATCAAGACAGATGGTCGCAACTTCTTTTTCTTATAAATCCCAGCGGTGTGTTTAGCCCATCCGCGGAGGAATTGGCGCAACGCACGAGTGCGATTATTCCAACTTTGAATTGGTGTATCACGCCGTGTTAGGCGTTGCCACACCTTTTTAACCAATTCAGGGAAACCCTCTCTAGTGAGCCACCCCAGTTCAAATTTAAACTGATGGCGGTTCGAAGTGGGTGCTGCTTGACCAAAATCAGTAAGCAATGGAGCATGATCCGATAAGGCCTCAATTCTCTCCAAAGCCCGCACTGATGCTAATGGATATTTAAATTCCCAGTCTGTGGTGACTAGCACCCGATAAATTTTTTCGAACGTCGGGATAGATCTATTATTGGCCCAGGTAAATTGGCGCCCCGAGAGAGAGAGTTCCGGCAAATCAAGACTGTCAATGACAGCATTAAAAAGAAACGGCCATCGAGTGTCGAACCTATCATTGTTTTTATCCTGTTGGTATCGCAAAATATTGAAGTCCCCTCCAAGTAGCATGGGGTGAGGATTTTCTCTGCAGGTATTGACAAGTTCTTTGTGGAAGGCCGCTTTAAATTCATCTTGAGCAGCACCATATACGGCAACCAAGCTCCAAATGAAACTATCGGATTTGTTTCTAAGGTGGAATTTAATATGATACTCACCCTTTGAAGTTGAAAGAAGTTCCAAGTAAGTGGAATGTATTCCTAAAAGAATACCTCCGGACCTCCCTGAAGGCGGCAGGATATGCCATTCGTAATCTTTGCCACATGAAAAATGGTCCAAATCACGCGTTGGAAAGTCACGCTTACTACACTCAGAGATTGCCACGAAGTCGAGGGCATGATCCCTAACACAATCGGAAATATGTTTGTACTTAGCCAAGTCACCAAGACCTCTGCTATTCCAAAACATTCCTTTCATGGAGAAACTTTATTACGTTTGGATACTTTGGTCTTCTTCTTAGGGCGACCCTTTTTACTACCAGAGTTAGACTTGTTCTTACGTATCGATGCAACGAGCTCACAAAGCATCGTATCACGCATGGTATCTTCAAAGTCTACCTCTGTAGTATCATTGACGAGATGAGAGAGGAGTCTGCCTTCATGGTTGGCATCGGACTCCTCATCCTCCTCATCTGATACTAGTGGATCCACCGTCAGAAGCGTTCTAGGAGCAACCATAAGCCAGTCGAACTCCATTTGCTTAAGAGCTTTAACTGAGAAATCAACTACTGCATCATTTCTACCTAATTAAATACCAAGGCTAGCAATATTTGGAGACATTTTGGCTTTATCAAAAGATAGAAATGATTTGCAAGGAGACTTACCATCGAAGTCGAGGTTCTGCGATGCCGTTCTACGCATGGCCCTCTGCATGGAATCCTCATCAGTGGCAGAGGCCCCATCAGCCCCCACAACATGGCGGCCGCTACGTCTAGGTGGTGAAGTAGTAAACTCCGAAGCAACCCGCATCCCAGAGGGCCGGAAAGGTGGTGTAGACAGCTCCGGCGTAGCAGCGGGAGACCTAGAATGTTGGGGAACTTAGTAATTTCAAAAAATTTCCTACGCACACGCAAGATCATGGTGATGATATAGCAACGAGGGGAGAGTGTTGTCTACGTACCCTTGTAGACCGAAGCGGAAGCGTTGACGCAACGTAGAGGAAGTAGTCGTACGTCCTCCGGTTCAACCGATCCAAGTACCGTTACTCCGGCACCTCCGAGTTCTTGACACGCGTACAGCTCGATGACGCACCCTCGATCTCCGATCCAGCAGAGGCGCCGAGGGGGAGTTCCGTCAGCACGACGGCGTGGTGACGATCTTGATGTTCTCCTGTTGCAGGGCTTCGCCTAAGCACCGCTACAATATGACCGAGGTGTAATATCGTGGAGGGGGGGCACCGCACACGGCTAAGGAACGATCAATGATCAACTTGTGTGTTCTAGGGTGCCCCCCTACCCCCGTATATAAAGGAGGGAGGGAGGAGGTGGCCGGCCCTAGGGGGGGCGCGCCATGAGGAGGGGGAAACCTACTCCAAGTAGGTTTCCCTCTCTTTTCCTTATCTTATTTGGAGGGGGAAGGAAAGAGTACTAGTATTAGGAAGTAGTACTAGTAGTAGTAATAGGAAGAGGGGGAAGGAGATAGGAAAGGGGGGGCCGGCCCCCTCCCCAATTCGGATTGGGCTTGGGGGGGCGCGCCCCCCTCCCTTGCTCCTTCTCTCTTCTTCCTACATGGGCCCAATAAGGCCCATATACCTCCCGGGGGGTTCCGGAAACCTCCCGGGGCTCCAAACTTCTCCGGAACCTTTCCGGTGTCCAAATATATCCGTCCAATATATCAATCTTTATGTCTCGACCATTTCGAGACTCCTCGTCATGTCCGCAATCATATCCGGGACTCCAAACAACCTTCGGTACATCAAAATACATAAACTCATAATATAACTGTCATCGAAACCTTAAGCGTGCGGACCCTACGGTTCGAGAACGATGTAGACATGACTGAGACACATCTCTGGTCAATAACCAATAGCGGGACCTGGATGCCCATATTGGTTCCTACATATTCTACGAAGATCTTTATCGGTCAAACCGCATAACAACATACGTTGTTCCCTTTGTCGTCGGTATGTTACTTGTCCGAGATTCGATCGTCGGTATCCAATACCTAGTTCAATCTCGTTATCGACAAGTCTCTTTACTCGTTCTGTAATACTTCATCTTATGACTAACTCATTAGTTACATGCTTGCAAGGCTTAGGTGATGAGCATTGCCGAGAGTGCCCAGAGATACCTCTCCGACAATCGGAGTGACAAAACCTAATCTCGAATTATGCTAACTCAACATGTACCTTCGGAGACACCTGTAGTACTCCTTTATAATCACCCAGTTACGTTGTGACGTTTGGTAGTACCCAAAGTGTTCCTCCGGTAAACGGGAGTTACACAATTCTCATAGTTACAGGAACATGTATAAGTCATGAAGGAAGCAATAGCAGAATACTAAACGATCAAGTGCTAAGCTAACGGGATGGGTCATGTCAATCACTTATTCTCCTAATGATGTGATCCCATTAATCAAATGACAACACATGTCAATGGTTAGGAAACATAACCATCTTTGATTAATGAGCTAGTCAAGTAGAGGCATACTAGTGACTATATGTTTGTCTATGTATTCACACATGTATCATGTTTCCGGTTAATACAATTCTAGCATGAATAATAAACATTTATCATGAAATGAGGAAATAAATAATAACTTTATTATTGCCTCTAGGGCATATTTCCTTCAGTCTCCCACTTGCACTAGAGTCAATAATCTAGATTACATAGTAATGATTCTAACACCCATGGAGTCTTGGTGCTGATCATGTTTTGCTCGTGAGAGAGGCTTAGTCAACGGGTCTGCAACATTCAGATCCGTATGTATCTTGCAAATCTCTATGTCTCCCACTTGGACTTGATCCCGAATGGAATTGAAGCGTCTCTTGATGTGCTTGGTCCTCTTGTGAAATCTGGATTCCTTTGCCAAGGCAATTGCACCAGTATTGTCACAGAAGATCTTCATTGGTCCCGATGCACTAGGTATGACACCTAGATCGGAAATGAACTCCTTCATCCAGACTCCTTCATTTGCTGCTTCAGAAGCAGCTATGTACTCCGCTTCACATGTAGATCCCGCCACGACGCTTTGTTTAGAACTGCACCAACTTACAGCTCCACCGTTTAATAAAAACACGTATCCGGTCTGCGATTTAGAATCGTCCGGATCAGTGTCAAAGCTTGCATCGACGTAACCATTTACGACTAGCTCTTTGTCACCTCCATATACGAGAAACATATCCTTAGTCCTTTTCAGGTATTTCAGGATGTTCTTGACCGCTGTCCAGTGATCCACTCCTGGATTACTTTGGTACCTACCTGCCAAGCTTATTGCTAAGCATACGTCAGGTCTGGTACACAGCATTGCATACATGATAGAGCCTATGGCTGAAGCATAGGGAACATCTTTCATTTTCTCTCTATCTTCTGCTGTGGTCGGGCATTGAGTTTGACTCAACTTTACACCTTGTAGCACAGGCAAGAATCCTTTCTTTGCCTGATCCATTTTGAACTTTTTCAAAATTTTGTCAAGGTATGTACTTTGTGAAAGTCCTATTAAGCGTCTTGATCTATCTCTATAGATCTTGATGCCCAATATGTAAGCAGCTTCACCGAGGTCTTTCATAGAAAAACTTTTATTCAAGTATCCCTTTATGCTATCCAGAAATTCTATATCATTTCCAATTAATAATATGTCATCAACATATAAAACTAGAAATGCTACAGAGCTCCCACTCACTTTCTTGTAAATACAGGCTTCTCCAAAAGTCTGTATAAAACCATATGCTTTGATCACACTATCAAAACGTTTATTCCAACTCCGAGATGCTTGCACCAGTCCATAAATGGAACGTTGGAGCTTGCACACTTTGTCAGCACTTTTTGGATCAACAAAACCTTCAGGTTGCATCATATACAACTCTTCTTCTAGAAATCCATTCAAGAATGCAGTCTTGACATCCATTTGCCAAATTTCATAATCATGAAATGCAGCAATAGCCAACATGATTCGGACAGACTTAAGCATCGCTACGGGTGAGAAGTCTCATCGTAGTCAACCCCTTGAACTTGTCGAAAACCTTTTGCAACAAGTCGAGCTTTGTAGACAGTAACATTACCATCAGCGTCAGTCTTCTTCTTAAAGATCCATTTATTCTCAATGGCTTGCCGATCATCGGGCAAGTCAACCAAAGTCCATACTTTGTTTTCATACATGGATCCTATCTCAGATTTCATGGCCTCTAGCCATTTTGCGGAATCTGGGCTCATCATCGCTTCCTCATAGTTTGTAGGTTCATCATGGTCTAGTAACATGACTTCCAGAATAGGATTTCCGTACCACTCTAGTGCGAATCTTACTCTGGTAGACCTACGAGGTTCAGTAGAAACTTGATCTGAAGTTTCATGATCAATATCATTAGCTTCCTCACTATTTGGTGTAGTTGTCACAGGAACCGGTTCTTGTGATGAACTACTTTCCAATAAGGGAGTAGATACAGTTATCTCATCAAGTTCTACTTTCCTCCCACTCACTTCTTTCGAGAGAAACTCCTTCTCTAGAAAGGATCCGATTTTAGCAACGAAAATCTTGCCTTCAGATCTGTGATAGAAGGTGTACCCAATTGTCTCCTTTGGGTATCCTATGAAGACACATTTCTCCGATTTGGGTTCGAGCTTATCTGGTTGAAGTTTCTTCACATAAGCATCGCAGCCCCAAACTTTGAGAAACGACAATTTTGGTTTCTTGCCAAACCACAGTTCATAAGGCGTCGTCTCAACGGATTTTGATGGTGCCCTATTTAACGTGAATGCGGCCGTCTCTAAAGCATAACCCCAAAAGGATAGCGGTAAATCGGTAAGAGACATCATAGATCGCACCATATCAAGTAAAGTACGATTACGACGTTCGGACACACCATTTCGCTATGGTGTTCCAGGTGGCGTGAGTTGCGAAACTATTCCACATTGTTTCAAATGTAAACCAAACTCGTAACTCAAATATTCTCCTCCACGATCAGATCGTAGAAACTTTATTTTCTTGTTACGATGATTTTCTACTTCACTCTGAAATTCTTTGAACTTTTCAAATGTTTCAGACTTGTGCTTCATCAAGTAGATATACCCATATCTGCTCAAATCATCTGTGAAGGTGAGGAAATAACGATATCCGCCACGAGCCTCAACATTCATCGGACCACATACATCTGTATGTATGATTTCCAACAAATCTGTTGCTCTCTCCATAGATCCGGAGAACGGTGTTTTGGTCATCTTGCCCATGAGGCACGGTTCGCAAGTACCAAGTGATTCATAATCAAGTGATTCCAGAAGTCCATCAGTATGGAGTTTCTTCATGCGTTTTACACCGATATGACCTAAACGGCAGTGCCACAAATATGTTGCACTATCATTATCAACTCTGCATCTTTTGGCTTCAACATTATGAATATGTGTATCACTACTATCGAGATTTAATAAAAATAGACCACTCTTCAAGGGTGCATGACCATAAAAGATATTACTCATATAAATAGAACAACCATTATTCTCTGATTTAAATGAATAACCGTCTCGCATCAAACAAGATCCAGATATAATGTTCATGCTCAACGCAGGCACCAAATAACAATTATTCAGGTCTAAAACTAATCCCGATGGTAGATGTAGAGGTAGCGTGCCGACCGCGATCACATCGACTTTGGAACCATTTCCCACGCGCATCGTCACCTCGTCCTTAGCTAATCTTCGCTTAATCCGTAGTCCCTGTTTCGAGTTGCAAATGTTAGCAACAGAACCAGTATCAAATACCCAGGTGCTACTGCGAGCATTAGTAAGGTACACATCAATAACATGTATATCACATATACCTTTGTTCACTTTGCCATCCTTCTTATCCGCCAAATACTTGGGGCAGTTCCGCTTCCAGTGTCCAGTCTGCTTGCAGTAGAAGCACTCAGTTTCAGGCTTAGGTCCAGACTTGGGTTTCTTCACTTGAGCAGCAACTTGTTTGCCGTTCCTTTTGAAGTTCCCCTTCTTCTTCCCTTTGCCCCTTTTCTTGAAACCAGTGGTCTTGTTGACCATCAACACTTGATGCTCCTTTTTGATTTCTACCTCCGCGGCTTTCAGCATCGCGAAGAGCTCGGGAATAGTCTTGTTCATCCCTTGCATATTATAGTTCATCACAAAGCTCTTGTAGCTTGGTGGCAGTGATTGGAGAATTCTGTCAATGACGCTATCATCCGGAAGATTAACTCCCAGTTGAATCAAGTGATTATTATACCCAGACATTTTGAGTATATGCTCACTGACAGAACTGTTCTCCTCCATCTTGCAGCTGTAGAACTTATTGGAGACTTCATATCTCTCAATCCGGGCATTTGCTTGAAATATTAACTTCAACTCCTGGAACATCTCATATGCCCCATGACGTTCAAAACGTCGTTGAAGACCCGGTTCTAAGCCGTAAAGCATGGCACACTGAACTATAGAGTAGTCATCAGCTTTGCTCTGCCAGACGTTCTTAACGTCGTCAGTTGCATCAGCAGCAGGCCTGGCACCCAGCGGTGCTTCCAGGACGTAACTCTTCTGTGCAGCAATGAGGATAATCCTCAGGTTACGGACCCAGTCCGTGTAATTGCTACCATCATCTTTCAACTTTGCTTTCTCAAGGAACGCATTAAAATTCAACGGAACAATAGCACGAGCCATCTATCTACATACAAACATAGACAAGCAAAATACTATCAGGTACTAAGTTCATGATAAATTTAAGTTCAATTAATCATATTACTAAAGAACTCCCACTTAGACAGACATCTCTCTAGTCATCTAAGTGATTACGTGATCCAAATCAACTAAACCATGTCCGATCATCACGTGAGATGGAGTAGTTTCAATGGTGAACATCTCTATGTTGATCATATCTACTATATGATTCACGCTCGACCTTTCGGTCCCCGTGTTCCGAGGCCATATCTGTATATGCTAGGCTCGTCAAGTATAACCTGAGTATTCCGCGTGTGCAACTGTTTTGCACCCGTTGTATTTGAACGTAGAGCCTATCACACCCGATCATCACGTGGTGTCTCAGCACGAAGAACTTTCGCAACGGTGCATACTCAGGGAGAACACTTCTTGATAATTAGTGAGAGATCATCTTAAAATGCTACCGTCAATCAAAGCAAGATAAGATGCATAAAGGATAAACATCACATGCAATCAATATAAGTGATATGATATGGCCATCATCATCTTGTGCTTGTGATCTCCATCTTCGAAGCACCGTCGTGATCACCATCGTCACCGGCGCGACACCTTGATCTCCATCGTAGCATCGTTGTCGTTACGCCATCTATTGCTTCTACGACTATCGCTACCGCTTAGTGATAAAGTAAAGCAATTACAGGGCGTTTGCATTTCATACAATAAAGCGACAACCATATGGCTCCTGCCAGTTGCCGATAACTTCGGTTACAAAACATGATCATCTCATACAATAAAATATAGCATCATGTCTTGGCCATATCACATCACAACATGCCCTGCAAAAACAAGTTAGACGTCCTCTACTTTGTTGTTGCAAATTTTACGTGGCTGCTACGGGCTTAAGCAAGAACCAATCTCACCTACGCATCAAAACCACAACGATAGTTTGTCAAATAGACTCCGTTTTAACCTTCACAAGGACCGGGCGTAGCCACACTCGGTTCAACTAAAGTGAGAGAGACAGACACCCGCCAGCCACCTTTAAGCACGAGTGCTCTTACGGTGAAACCAGTCTCGCGTAAGCGTACGCGTAATGTCGGTCCGGGCCGCTTCATCTCACAATACCGCTGAACCAAAGTATGACATGCTGGTAGGCAGTATGACTTATATCGTCCACAACTCACTTGTGTTCTACTCGTGCATATAACATCAACGCATAAAACCTAGGCTCGGATGCCACTGTTGGGGAACGTAGTAATTTCAAAAATTTTCCTACGCACACGCAAGATCATGGTGATGATATAGCAACGAAGGGAGAGTGTTGTCTACGTACCCTTGTAGACCGAAGCGGAAGCGTTGACGCAACATAGAGGAAGTAGTCGTACGTCCTCCGGTTCAACCGATCCAAGTACCGTTACTCCGGCACCTCCGAGTTCTTGACACGCGTACAGCTCGATGACGCACCCTCGATCTCCGATCCAGCAGAGGCGCCGAGGGGGAGTTCCGTCAGCACGACGGCGTGGTGACGATCTTGATGTTCTCCTGTTGCAGGGCTTCGCCTAAGCACCGCTACAATATGACCGAGGTGTAATATCGTGGAGGGGGGGCACCGCACACGGCTAAGGAACGATCAATGATCAACTTGTGTGTTCTAGGGTGCTCCCCTACCCCCGTATCTAAAGGAGGGAGGGAGGAGGTGGCCGGCCCTAGGGGGGGCGCGCCATGAGGAGGGGGAAACCTACTCCAAGTAGGTTTCCCTCTCTTTTCCTTATCTTATTTGGAGGGGGAAGGAAAGAGTACTAGTATTAGGAAGTAGTACTAGTAGTAGTAATAGGAAGAGGGGAAGGAGAAAGGAAAGGGGGGCCGGCCCCCCTCCCCAATTCGGATTGGGCTTGGGGGGGCGCGCCCCCCTCCCTTGCTCCTTCTCTCTTCTTCCTACATGGGCCCAATAAGGCCCATATACCTCCCGGGGGGTTCCGGAAACCTCCCGGGGCTCCAAACTTCTCCGGAACCTTTCCGATGTCCAAATATATCCGTCCAATATATCAATCTTTATGTCTCGACCATTTCGAGACTCCTCATCATGTCCGCAATCTTATCCGGGACTCCGAACAACCTTCGGTACATCAAAATACATAAACTCATAATATAACTGTCATCGAAACCTTAAGCGTGCGGACCCTACGGTTCGAGAACGATGTAGACATGACTGAGACACATCTCTGGTCAATAACCAATAGCGGGACCTGGATGCCCATATTGGTTCCTACATATTCTACGAAGATCTTTATCGGTCAAACCGCATAACAACATACGTTGTTCCCTTTGTCATCGGTATGTTACTTGTCCGAGATTCGATCGTCGGTATCCAATACCTAGTTCAATCTCGTTATCGACAAGTCTCTTTACTCGTTCTGTAATACTTCATCTTATAACTAACTCATTAGTTACATGCTTGCAAGGCTTAGGTGATGAGCATTGCCGAGAGGGCCCAGAGATACCTCTCCGACAATCGGAGTGACAAAACCTAATCTCGAATTATGCTAACTCAACATGTACCTTTGGAGACACTTGTAGTACTCCTTTATAATCACCCAGTTACGTTGTGACGTTTGGTAGTACCCAAAGTGTTCCTCCGGTAAATGGGAGTTACACAATTCTCATAGTTACAGGAACATGTATAAGTCATGAAGGAAGCAATAGCAGAATACTAAACGATCAAGTGCTAAGCTAACGGGATGGGTCATGTCAATCACTTCATTCTCCTAATGATGTGATCCCATTAATCAAATGACAACACATGTCAATGGTTAGGAAACATAACCATCTTTGATTAATGAGCTAGTCAAGTGGAGGCGTACTAGTGACTATATGTTTGTCTACGTATTCACACATGTATCATGTTTCCGGTTAATACAATTCTAGCATGAATAATAAACATTTATCATGAAATGAGGAAATAAATAATAACTTTATTATTGCCTCTAGGGCATATTTCCTTCATAGAACGCTGCAGCTCATCCTCCATAACAGCGATACAAGGAGCAGCCTCCTCATCCCGCGGCGGCGACGCAGGAGACAGCACCGGCCCCGTCGACGCCGCGGGAGACCGTGAAAGCTGCAGCTCATCCTCCTTGACAGCGTTCGTAGGAGCAGCCTCCTCGTACTGCGACGGCGGCGCAGGAGACAGCGCCCGAAGCGTCGCCAAGGCCATGTCATGATCTGCACGCACCACCGGGGAGAAAATCACACCCCGACGACCAGAAGACCGAGAAGAAGCCGATGTCGGTGTCGTCAGATGCTCCAAAGCAGCCTCCGACGGTGATCCCATCGCCAAGGGTGCCGCAGGCCCATCAACCCATGTCCAAATAGCTGACATGGGCGAAGCATCCGGTTGAGGTGGTGGAGGCGGTGCAGAGCTGGCAAGCGAGGGAGGGTTCTGGGGCGGCACGAGCTCCGTTGCCGCTGGCGGGTCCCCCGACAAAGGCCGCGATGCCAAGCATGGATGTGTACTGGCAGGAACGTTCGTGGAAGAGGTGATTTGCATCGGAACCACTCCTCCCAAGGAAGATGATGCCGTCGTGTTAGCTGACGACGAAGACGCTTTCGGCCTCTTGCTCTTGTCATCAGCCCTTGAAGTGTCCTCTCGATCATGCTCCTTGTCCCCTTTCGTATCATCGCCATGCTCCCAAACGCGAGGCACAAAATCAGCGTCCACATGGAAATCATCATCTTCCAGAGTGTACCGGAATTCATAGCCCTTCTTCTGAACAACCACATCCGACAAGAGGGAGTTGACAGGGCTCATCTTAAAAGCATCAAGATTAAGCACGCCAACCTGAATCCTCACAATACCATGGCGGCGCAAGCAAAGGAGGTCGACGTCAAGAGTGGCGCCAATAACAGAGCCAACTGCCCAGAGACCCAAGAAATGCCGGAGAGCGTGAGGAACTCCGTGTACATGCACCCAAACTGGAATAAGCTCAAAACGATTCGGAATCTCCTCGGAATGACAAGCCCTGAACTCCAAAGTGACATTATGCGATTTGATGAAGACCGTGAAACCAGTAACTCTCAGGAGCACCTCGTCACGGGGAAAAGACATGATAAAAGCATTCTGGCCATGAGGGATAGCCTCCCACGTCCACTGTTGCTGATATTGAGCGATCTTAGCAACCTCCGCCTCCACAATGCTCGAAGAGATAGAGCTTCCCGAGATCGAAACAAGAGCCGTTGGGGAGGATTGTGGTGCGAGGTCTGCCCTGCAAAGATTGTCAGGCATCTGAAAGAAGGCCATGCTCTCAGTCCCATAGCCACAAAGCATTGCCGCCGGCTTCGGCATCTTGAGAGCTGGACACCACCGAGTAGTCATCGGATGGTTCGCCTTGTTACAGATGAAACAATACTGCTGTGTTTCACAATCTGAAGCCACATGTCCGGCCGACTGACACTTGGTACACCATAACTTGGTCATTACCGTGTTCACCCCGGGAGCAGGTGTCGCCTGAGCCACATCATGTTGTTGTTGAGTCGGTGCCATAAGAGGAGCAGCAGTCACAAGAGGCCCCGAGACAAAAGCCGGAGCACCTTGTACGCCATGATAAGGCAAGGTGGGTGGAGCAGCGATGATCGGGGCGTTTCCCGCACGGTGAGCATCTATGTTTGAACTGTATTTCTTAGAAAAAAATATGGGACACTATTAATCCAGTGACCAAAATAAATAAATAAATTAAGTCCAGTCATTTTCTCCTATCCATGAGATCTCCATATAGTGCTTAGGAGCCATCTTCGTCCTCCCAACCGCCTTCTTTCTCCAGCCCTTGACGAACCTCCATCCGATGATGGTTTGCCGCCTGTCACCGCCAGCTGTGGCCGCCGACGCAACCATGCGGGCCTTGTGACCCCGCGCCACCCAAGCCACCACCTTCAGCGTGCTACTGATGTTCACTGTCGTCCCTCTATATAAACCTCACCATCCCTTGATGACCAGTCAAAGATATGTCTCACCCATGCGCACCCGGAATCAACTTTTAATCGGTCACTCATTCTCAAATTGCTCAAAGCCAAACACATTTAAATTTAAGGTATTTTTTGGATGGGTTCCCGGAAAATAAGGTGCACCTTGTTGATATGATTAGTTTATCCTTCCTATCGGGATGTCACATACCCACCCCTCCCGCAAAGAACCCGACGTCCCCATCTGCCCAACAGGAACGTTCGCTCTTAGCACATGTCTGCGCGCGCCATGCCAACATCCACATGTGCCCCATGTATTCATCACTGGCCCGCACACGTCCATGTAACCGCGAGGGCCTGACTCTTATATCAATTTGTAACACCCCAACCAACCCCACTAGTTCATCCATCAATTCCTTGCCATTGAGCCTGGGATCTAGACTGACCCTCATATTGCTGTAAACCAAGCATGCTAAACTTGGATATTTTTTCTGAATGGACTCCCGCATCTCATTCCTACACACACACACACACACACACTAGCTCAACCTTAAAATAATAAGTAACTACATGAGACTAGGAGTGAAAAAATAATACCTTATTTTATGAAGTTGATCGATGCCACTGGGTGGAATGTTGGAGTAGACTTCACATATCGTAATACTATGCACGAAAACAAAAAGTAGATTAAAAGATAGAAATTTGGACGATCTCCCTTCGTTTATGTCGCTTTCGTAGGACTAGGTGTGGTTGGAAGGAAGCAATGGATTGTGGAGCTGTCATTCTTCCCGCATACATGTAATGCGGTAGGAGTAAATAAGGGAGAAGAGAATTGTATCTCTGCTGGAATAAGAAACATCGATTGCGCTCGGTCAGTATAGAAGAAAGGGATAAGTAAGATGTACTTCCCATTAGAGAAGGCTCTTAAATGATTGTACTTATTGATGAAGTCATGTATCTAGGGTAGGGTCATGGACCTGTCCAAGGTACCCTCCCCAAGGACATCTTTAGAAGAAGCCATCTTCCAGTCGACCTAGAGGGACTCCACTTGACTGACTGGAAGACATTCGACGAACTTGAAGACACTCGACCATGAAGACTCACTCGACCACCAGGAGTTTAAGATCTACTATGTATCCAAACGGTCTGTAATTAAGTAGTCTTTATGATCATGATGACACTTTATGTAGGGCGTTACCAGTAACGCCAGGCCTTAATGTACTTTAAACCCTCCGCTACGTGGGCTGGCTGGGGTCTTGGCATCCTCTATATAAGCCACCCCCCTCCACTGGCAGAAGGGTTCGCACCCCTGTAACTCTCACACATATAATCCAGTCGACCGCCTCCGGGCACCGAGACGTAGGGCTGTTACTTCCTCTTAGAAGGGCCTGAACTCGTAAAACTCTTGTGTGCACAACTACTCCATAGCTAGGATTTTGCCTCTCCTTAGTACCCCCTACATTACTGTCAGACTTAGAACCACGACAGTTGGCGCCCACCGTGGGGCAAGTGTCTTAGCGACTTATTGAAGAAGTTGTAATATTTTCGATTCCCATCATCATGGTTTCAGGTGGAGTTTTGGTTGAGGGCCGCGAGATCCGTCTCGGCGCGCTTATGTTCGTCGCCGACGACTCTGCCTGGCTGCAGGAGGCTCCGCTCGACGTTGACGCGCTCCCAGTCCGCGGAGCTCCGCACTTTCGAGCGTGCGTTCGTGGTGTCCTTCTGCGGCAACCGTCGACCCAGTATCGGCCGGTTTTTGTGTCATCCTCCCTCCCAGCTTCCCGCCGGTGTAAGCGCTCCAGTCGGTCGAGGCTTCAGCGGTGGGTGATGCACGCGGTGGCTCGCCAGTCGACCACCACCCATGTCGCGGCAATCGAGCCCGAGAATCTCTCTACGGCCTGTTCGACCTGTCGACTGGCTCCACAGAGACTGCATCCAAGTGCGACAACAGTGATCCAGCGGCGGAGATCCTGATGGTCAATGGACCGCACGTTCCCCCCGGCTTTCCCGGTGCCGAGGGAGGCAATGGCGGAGGCGATCCGTCGCACGTCCATGAGGAATACCTCCCCGAGCCCCTCAATTCGCAGCAGAGGGAAGAGCTTCACCGCCGGAACATGGATGCGCTTCACACTCCGATCGTTGGAGAAACCCCTGAGGCTTGCGCCTTGGAGGACGCGCGCTTGGCCAACCTGGCCGAGCGCATTCGACTGGAGAACCTTCAATGGGCACTCGATGAGCGCGCGCGGCAAGCCGACAACGGATTCCAGACTCCAGTCGACGCTAGCTCTTTCCACCTCCGACTCAGGTATATCGAACTCCGATTCAGAATTTAGCAGCAGCAGCCCGTATGGCAGAATCAATTCAGCCTTCCCAGTCAGAGGCTAGCAGAGGCTTGATGCAGATCAGAGATTTGCTCCGGGCAGCAGGAGATCAGAATTCAGCTGTATCGCAGTCGCGGAACAGGATTCACAGCAGATCCGTGGCAGCGAATACGGTCCAGTCGGCTCATAGCCCCAGATCGCCCCCGAGGCGTGAAGGGCGTGGTGACCGGCATGATCAGTACAGGAACCATGAGCAGTATGATCACCGATTCGATCGCAACGATCGACGTCGAGTGCCTACTCCTCCCCCAAGGGGTGGATCTTATGTGCCTCGACAGCAGGATCATAGACGCCAGCACAGTGGCGGGCGAAGAATCCCAGTCGACCCCAGGGAACCAGGCTTTGATGCAAGATCCATCATCATTCAAGGTCTGGTCGATCGGAACAGAGCTCACAGAGAGGGCAACGACAGAGATGTACCCACCAGCAGCCGAGTGCATGTCTCCGGACCAGAGTGTTTCAGCAGAGCCATCCGAGCCACGGTGATTCCTCCCAACTTCAGGTTGGTGACTAGAGTCAGCAAGTTCAACGATGAGTCTAAGCCCGATACTTGGCTAGAGGACTACCGAGTGGCTGTTCAGATCGGCGGCGGAAATGACGAGGTGGCCATGAAGCATCTGCTTCTTATGTTGGAAGGGTCAGCCAGAGCGTGGCTGAATCAGTTGACGCCCAGCAGCATTTACATGTGGGAAGACCTTTCCCGAGTGTTTGTCAGAACGTTCGAAGGAACATGCAAGCGACCAGCAGGACTGACAGAGCTGCAATCTTGTGTGCAGAAGTCGAATGAAACTTTGAGAGATTACATCCAGAGATGGATCACATTGCATTACACAGTAGAGAATGTATCTGATCACCAGGCAGTCTGCGCCTTCAAGGAAGGCGTAAAGTACAGAGAGCTAAGCCTGAAATTCGGTCGAACCGGAGACATGTCTCTGAGTCAAATGATGGAAATAGCCACCAAATATGCCAATGGTGAGGAAGAGGACCGGCTCCGGAGCGGCAAGCATAAGTCAGTCGCCCAGGAAACCGGGGGAGGGAACTCCAGTCGGAAGCAAAAGCGGAAAGCCGAGCCAGCTGCTCCTGGAGAAGCCCTGACCGTGACTCGAGGAAAGTTCAAGGGAAAGTCCAAGCGGCCTTGGAACCCCAAAAAAGTAAAGGATAAAGAAGGAAATGACGTGATGGATTTACCGTGTCACATCCACACGAAGAAAGATGAAGAGGGTAACTTCATTTACCCGAAGCATACCACTCGACAGTGTCGACTCTTGATACAGCAGTTCCAAGGGAAGCAACACAAGGATAAGGAAAAAGAGTCAGACAAAGTCGAGGACAAGGAGGACAGTGACGAAGAATATCCGCAGGTCAATTCCACCCTGATGATTTTGCTGACGTTGAGAGCAAAAACCGACTGAAAGTTATAAACCGAGAGGTGAATATGGCTGCTCCGGCAACGCCCAATTATCTGAAGTGGTCTCAAACCGCCATCACATTCGACCAGTCTGATCACCCGACGCACATAGCCACCCCTAGGAGACAAGCTCTGGTGGTCGACCCAGTCGTTGAGGACACTCGACTGACTAAAATGTTGATGGATGGCGGTAGTAGTTTGAATATACTGTACGCTGAGACGCTGAAAGGGATGGGCATTTCGATGTCCAGAATCAGCACAAGCAACATGAGTTTCTATGGAGTCATTCCTGGCAAGAAGGCCGCGTCACTCAGCCAGATTGCTCTTGATGTGGTTTTTGGTGATTCCAAGAACTTCCGCAAAGAGAAGCTGACATTTGAGGTTGTAGATTTCCAGAGTGCCTACCATGCTATTTTGGGCAAGCCAGCTTATGCACGTTTTATGGCTCGACCATGTTATGTGTACCTCAAATTAAAGATGCCTGGCCCTAAAGGTGTGATCACTGTTACTGGTAATCGCAAGAAGGCAGAAGAGTGCTTCAGGAAAGGCTCAAAGAGCGCCGATGCTCAGATGGTAGCAGAAGAGTGGCAGGAACACCAGAGGAATGCAGACCCGAGTGATTTGTTGCGAGCCAAAAAGCCTGCTACGGAATCAGCGTTTCAGTCATCCGGTGAGACAAAACCAGTTCACATCCACCCGACCGACCCCAACGCCGCTCCAACTCATATCTCCACAACACTCGACCCCAAATAGGAAGAAGCGCTCATCCAGTTCCTCTGTGAGAACTGGGACATCTTTGCATGGAAACCTTCTGACATGCCGGGTGTACCCAGGGGACTGGCTGAGCATCATCTGCGAGTCGATTCAAAGGCAAAACCTGTCAAGGAACATCTGCAACGGTCCGCCGTCCAGAAAAGGAAGGCTATTGGTGAAGAAGTGGCTCGGCTCTTAGCAGCAGAGTTTATCCGAGAGATTTACCACTCCGAGTGGCTCGCCAATGTCGTCATGGTCCCCCAAAAGGACAATTCGCTTCGCATGTGCATTGATTTTAAACATATCAATCGGGCCTGCCCGAAAGATCATTTTCCTCTTCCCCGCATCAACCAAATAGTCGACTCGACTGCGGGATGTGAGCGACTGTCTTTCTTAGACGCTTATTTCGGGTACCATCAGATTCGTCTGTTTGGGCCCGATGAGATCAAAACAGCTTTCATCACCCCATTCGGGTGCTTTTGTTATGTCACCATGCCATTCAGCCTCAAGAATGCCGGAGCCACGTTCATGAGGATGACTCAGAAGTGTTTGCTCACTCAAATCAGTCGGAATGTGGAAGCGTACATGGATGACATTGTGGTCAAGTCACGGAAAGGCTCCGACCTGCTGACCAACCTCGCTGAAACATTTGCCAACCTCAGGAGGTATGATATAAAGATTAACCCATCCAAGTGCACATTCGGAGTTCCTGGTGGAAAGTTACTCGGTTTTCTCGTTTCTGAACGAGGAATCGATGCAAACCCAGAGAAAGTGGGCACTATACTCCGAATGAAACGATCTGTGCATGTGCACGATGTTCAGAAGCTTACTGGTTGCTTGGCCGCTTTAAGTCGATTCATCTCTCGTCTCGGTGAGAAGGCATTGCCTCTTTACCGACTGATGAAGAAATCAGACAAGTTTGAGTGGACTCCTGTAGCTGACGCAGCGTTTGCAGAGTTAAAAACCCTGCATTTCACCCAGCCGGTGCTTGCTGCCCCGATCAGCAAAGAGCCTTTGTTGCTTTACATTGCAGCCACGGGACAAGTCATCAGTACTGTACTTATGGTCGAGCGGGAAGAAGAAGGGAAAGCCTTCAAAGTTCAGCGCCCAGTATATTACATTTCTGAAGTCCTAACCCCATCAAAGCAAAGATACCCTTATTATCAGAAACTTGTATATGGGATCTATATTACCACGAAGAAAGTTGCTCACTACTTCTTTGACCATATCATCACAGTCGTCAGCGACGCCCCCTTATTAGAGATTCTGCACAACAGAGATGCAACTGGCCGAGTGGCAAAATGGGCGATTGAACTTCTTCCCCTGGATATCAGATTTGAGGCAAAGAAAGCTATCAAGTCCCAAGCAATAGCAGATTTCCTCGCCGAGTGGACTGAACAACAGTTACCGACTCAAGTTCACTCGGAGCACTGGACTATGTTCTTCGATGGCTCTAAAATGCTGAATGGTTCCGGTGCCGGGGTAGTGTTGGTTTCCCCCCGAGGAGATAAGCTCAGATATGTACTCCAGATTCACTTTGATTCCTCCAACAATGAAGCAGAATACGAAGCACTCTTGTATGGGTTACGTATGGCCATTTCACTCGGCGTCCGTCGCCTCATGGTCTACGGTGACTCGGATTTAGTGGTTAACCAAGTGATGAAGGAGTGGGACATCAGAAGCCCAGCCATGACTGGTTACTGCAATGCAGTCAGAAAGCTGGAGAAGAAATTTGAGGGATTAGAGCTACATCACGTCCCCCGACTGAAAAATCAAGCAGCCGATGACTTGGCGAAGATAGGTTCCAAAAGAGAAGCCATCCCGAGTGGCGTGTTTTTGGAACATGTTCACACGCCGTCAGTTCAAGAAGATCCTTTCATTGAAGAAGCCCCGCAGCCAAAAAGCACCACAGATCCGACTGAAGTCGAGGTCCCAGCTGTGGTCGACTTAATCATGGAACTTCTCGTTATTACTCCCGACTGGACAATGCCCTATATTGCGTATATTCTAAGGAAAGAGCTCCCAGAGAATGAAGAAGAGGCTCGAGAGGTCGTCCGTCGATCCAAGGCCTTTACCGTCATGAGGAGACAGTTGTACAGAGAAAGCGTGAGTGGAGTCAGCCAGAAATGCATAACACCGGAAGAGGGTCGAATGATTCTCAACGACATCCACTCAGGGACCTGTGGCCATCACGCGTCGTCTCGGACCATTATGGCTAAAGCATACCGAGCGGGTTTTTACTGGCCTAGAGCAAATGAAATGGCGAAAGAGATAGTCGACAAGTGTGAAAGATGTCAGTTCTACTCCAACATGTCACACAAACCCTCATCAGCCTTGAAGACCATCCCAATCGTCTGGCCTTTCGCTGTTTGGGGTTTAGATATGGTTGGACCGCTAAGAACTGGCAGGAGCGGCTTCACCCATGTACTGGTGGCAGTCGACAAGTTCACCAAGTGGATCGAGGCCAAGCCCATTAAAAATCTTGATGCTGGCACTGCCATCAGCTTCATCAGAGAATTAATATTCAGATATGGAGTTCCGCATAGCATCATCACTGATAATGGGTCAAACTTCGACTCCGATCAATTCAAAGCTTTCTGCGCTTCCCAAGGCACACGAGTCGACTATGCTTCAGTCGCCCACCCCCAGTTGAATGGACAAGCAGAAAGAGCAAACGACCTAATTCTCAAAGGACTGAAACCCCGGTTGATGCGCGACCTCAAGCACGCAGCAGGCGCGTGGGTCGACGAACTTCCATCAGTTCTTTGGGGATTGAGGACTACTCCAAATCGGTCGACTGGGAGGACTCCGTTCTTTCTGGTCTACGGAGCTGAGGCGGTTCTGCCAAGTGACCTGCTTCACAATGCACCGTGAGTCGAGCTCTACTCCGAATCTGAAGTAGAACAAGCCCGGCAGGATGCAGTCGACCTTCTAGAAGAAGAAAGAGAGATGGCCATGATCCGGTCGACCATCTATCAGCAAGACTTGCATCGATTCTACGCCAGAAATGTGAAGAGCCGAGCCTTCCAAGAAGGAGACTTGGTCCTCCGAGTGGACCAACAGAAGCCACACAAACTCGCCCCTACTTGGGAAGGCCCCTTCATTGTTACCAAAGTTCTCCACAACGGAGCATACCGTCTTTACAACGTCGATCGCCAGATTGACAAGCCACGAGCTTGAAATGCGGATCTGCTCCGCCCCTTTTATACTTAAGTATTCACTCGGATGAGTTGTAATAAAAGTACTTCTGTAGTTTATGTATCAAAGACAAGAGTTTTATAATTTTCCCAGTGATTGTTGTTACTTTTTTCCACATAAAGCAGTCCCCCAGCGGGTGGCTTAGCTGCGAATCCTTTTCGCCTAAGTTTGTAAAAGAAAATCCTACCGAGTGGTAAGCCAGCCTTCCACTCGGAGGCTTAGCTCCGAATCCGTTTCGCCTAAGTTTAAACAAAATCCTACCAAGTGGTAAGCCAGCCTTCCACTCGGAGGCTCAGCTGCAGTCCAAGTACTCGCCTAAGTTTAAAACAAAATCCTACCGAGTGAAGAGCAAACCTCCCACTCGGGGGCTTAGCTGCAGCC
Source organism: Triticum aestivum (assembly GCF_018294505.1). Classification (NCBI taxonomy): domain Eukaryota; kingdom Viridiplantae; phylum Streptophyta; class Magnoliopsida; order Poales; family Poaceae; genus Triticum; species Triticum aestivum. The sequence goes on along the minus strand of NC_057810.1, from coordinate 697,977,698 downwards.
CAGTGCTCGCCTAAGGTTTTGAAAATCCTACCGAGTGGTAAGCCAGCCTTCCACTCGGGGGCTTAGCTGCAACCTAGTGTTCGCCTAAGTATAAAATAAAACGTGAGCTCCGCAAGAAGGACGAGGCGCAGGTCGACTCCTGCCTTCTCCTTCCGAGCTACGCCGCAAATACAACGTGCGCTCCGCAAGGAGGACGAGGCGCAGGTCGACTCCTGCCTTCTCCTTCCGAGCTACGCCACAAATACAGCATGCGCTCCGCAAGGAGGACGAGGCGCAGGTCGACTCCCGCCTTCTCCTTCCGAGCTACTCCACAAATACAACGTGCGCTCCGCAAGGAGGACAAAGCGTAGGTCGACTGCTATCTTCTCCTTCGGAGGTACACCATGGAAATCCTACCGAGTGGAGAGCAAACCTCCCACTCGGGGGCTTAGCTGCAGCCCGGTGCTCGCCTAAGTTTCTGAAATCCTACTGAGTGGAGAGCAAACCTCCCACTCGGAGGCTTAGCTGCAGCCCGGTGCTCGCCTAAGTTTCTGAAATCCTACCGAGTGGTGAACAAACCTCCCACTCGGAGGCTTAGCTGCAGCCCAGTGCTCGCCTAAGTTTTTAAAATCCTACCGAGTGGAGAGAAAACCTCCCACTCGGGGGCTTAGCTGCAGCCCGGTGCTCGCTTAAGTTTTTGAAATCCTACAGAGTGGTGAGCAAACCTCCCACTCGGAGGCTTAGCTGCAGCCCAGTGCTCGCCTAAGTTTTTAAAATCCTACCGAGTGGTGAGCAAACCTCCCACTCGGGGTCTTAGCTGCAGCCTAGTGCTCGTCTAAGTTTTTAAAAATCCTATCGAGTGGAGAACAAACCTCCCACTCGGGGGCTTAGCTGCAGCCCAGCGCTCGCCTAAGCATGACGAGTGCAAGTCGATTGCAATTTGTGCTCCGTCCCTACCTGCAAAAGAGCATCACAAACACTAGTATATATTCCAAGCAAAGGATGATGATCGTTCGAAGGAAGAAGCAAACATATTCAATGACAAACCTAAGTTCAGATAACGTCTTACGGATCCACAAGTGCTCAGGCACCAAGCCTGTTAAAGTTTGTCGGTTACAAAAACCACTCGGCATTCCGAGGCAAATTTAAAGCATCAAGCATAGAAGTTTTTTACCCCTCCTGTGGAGGGCTGGAAGGCGCAACAAACTCGTCCAGGTCGATTCCATCTGCGATCCGAGTGGTAGCAGCGATGAAGGTCTCCATGAAGGATCGGAAGTCATGCTTCTTGGTATTGGCCACCTTGAGAGCTGCCAGCTTGTCCTCTCGCGCATTCTTGCAGTGAACACGGACCAGAGATAGAGGAACGTCGGCACCGCACCTGGCAGAAGACTTCTTCCATTCTTGCACTTGACTTGGAACTTCATTCAGTCGAGTCATCAGGGACTGAAGGTCATTCTGAAGTGCCTCTCCTGGCCAGAGCGCCGTGTCGATGCGTGACGTCGCAACCTTCAGCCTTGCAAGATAGTCAACAACGGCAGCAACGCGAGACTCGAGTCGGAGCACGTTCATAGCAGTTTCATCCTTCACATGAGAGTTGATGGGATCTAGGCTCGTCTCCAGTCGACCAGTCTCCTCCTCAAAGTTCTGGCAGAACTCTGTAGACACAACCCCAAAGTTAAGGCAGCAGTTTGGTGGTGAGGCCAAAATTAAAAAGCCTGTGAGATACAAAGGGTTACCTTCAAGCATGAGGAATAGCTTCTTGGCGAGTCCTCCCAGATAAGCCTCCAGATCATTCTTCTTTCCCACCAGTTCGCTAGCTTTGTCACTCAGGATCATCTTGTCATTCTTCGGTTGAGTGACCTCCTAGTTGGCCACGTCGAGAGCAGCTTTCAGATTAGTGTTTTCCTCTTCAAGTTTGTTGATCGAAGCCAACTTTTCTTCTGCGAGCCTGGTCTTCTCGGAAGCTGCTTTCTATGCCTCAGCGAGGTCGAGATCCTTCTTCTTCAGAGAATCCCTCAGTTTATCTGTAAAATCACAGTAAGACCAGGCTCGGGGATGGACAAGAAGCAAAGGCAGTCGTCAAGATTCTCACCAAACATACCTTTTGCCTCCTCCTTCGCCTTCGTGAAGTTCTCCTGGACAAGCTTCATGTCAAGTTCGAGTTGGATATGCTTGTTCTCCAATTCAGTATAATGAGCTGCAAGCTCGCAAGATTTCTGCAAAAAACCAATCGACAGACATCAAAGATATGTCACTTCCGAGTGACTAAGAGAAAAATCGTAGTATTTCTAAGACTACATCCGAATCTAAACATTCAACTGTAGTCTGGGGACTACACCCAGTGGGTGCACTCAGCGTGCCGTGCCCTCACCGGTTTATGATTCCATTCGACCAGATCGAGTGAAGACAGTAATAAAAAAACTCAAGACATAAAGACTATGGTCCACTGCCAGCAGTCAACCATAGCCTTGGGGACTACACCCGGTGGGTGCACTCAGCGTGCCCCCACCAATCCAGAATCTCAATCGACACACCCAGTGGGCGTACGACAGATGCTAAGATTTTCAGAAAGAAAAGTTTTCAGATACCATATCCTAACAGAACAGGCAGTGATCGACCAACCTGAACATTGCTCTGAAGGGCCGAACTGGCATCATAAGCTGCTTGATTGGCGTCTCGGATCGCCTTCACTTGCTCCATCATAACCCCCGCCTGCCGTATGGCTTCTTTAGTAGCGCTTGCTTGGTCCTCAAGGACGTGGTGGGTAGAGAAAAGCGAAGACTGACCAGCACTCGATGACGAAGGGCGAGCACTCGTCAGCGGCACCACAAAGGATACGGTAGGCCAAGTGACGTTGTCCCCCTCCGCAACCAACATCTCAGGTGCTGATACGACCTGAGCTGCCTTGCCAGCAGAAGCTCTCCGATTCCTCCTCTGCCTCAGTGGTGCCTCGTCTTCATCATCATCAGGAAGATCAATGATGATATTAGACGGAGCTGCAGAAAAGAGTCAAAGTTAAAAACGAAGATCCCACCGACTGAAAACGAAACTTCAAAGGTCATACCAGGGTTGGAAGTGACGACATCCTCCATTTCTTGATCTTCAGGTCTAGCCGAGGTATCAGAAGTAGCAGCACTGCAGTTTCAGAAATCAGTCGGTCAGTTAACGAATCGACCAAGAATAAATCCATGAAAGACAAGAGGACACACGTTATGTCATTACCCAAAAATAGTGGGAATCACCATCTTCATCTTCGGCAAAGCCTTCGTCGGCTTCGACGGCACCACTCGAGATTGCTTCGGCGCTTTCTCAGTCGGCGCCGGAGAGGTCGTCCGAGGACGCTTGGTCGATTGCACAACATGCGCGACCCCCTTGCCGCGCTCGACCGCAGGGTCATGGGCAAGCTTGGACCTTCTTTCAGAACGGGGAGGCGCAACTTCCTCCTCCTCCTCATCGGAGCCCACATCTTCATCACCCTCATCGCCATCCGATTCCCACTCCTCCTGACTTTCACCTCCACTTCCTTCCTCCTCCTCGGTCTGTGCTTGCGCCCCGTTGGGCATCGAATACAACTCAGTGGTAGCCTGAAGGACAACAAACATGAGAAAAGTCGATCGACTGATCTGCAGCAGAACAGAATGGACGAAACATGATTATAGTCGGAGATAAGTGGTCATACCTTGTCTGGTTCATAAGACTGGTCAAGTGGCGGGATCCTCCTGGCCCCACGAGGGTTGTCCTTGTTCCCTGTGATGGCAGTGATCCACCTCTCCAGTGTGCTATCGTCGACCTCCTCTGGGTGGACCCGAGTGGTGTCTTCAGTACCAGAGTACAACCACATCGGGTGGCCCCGGTATTGGAGTGGCTGGATGCGCCATCGAAGGAAAACCTCCAGAAGATCCATGCCAGTCACACCATCGCGAATGAGTTGGACTACACGCTCCATCAACATTTTAACCTGAGCCTTCTCCTCCGGAACTACTTTCAGAGAAGATGGATTGTTCACTCGACTCATGGAAAAGGGAGGGAGCCCAGTCGACTGCCCTGGCGTCGACTGGTCTTGGCAATAGAACCAGGTCGACTGCCACCCTCTAACTGACTCGGGAAGGGTCATAGTTGGAAAGGCACTCTTACTCCTCATCTGGACCCCAAGACCCCCACACATTTGGATTACTTGGGTTCTCTCGTCATTTGGACTAGCCTTTTTCACCGTCTGAGAGCGACAAGTGAATATGTGTTTGAAAAGGCCCCAGTGCGGCTGGCAACCCAAGAAGTTTTTGCACAAAGACACGAAAGTGGCGAGATAGGCGATGGAATTGGGTGTGAAATGGTGGAGCTGAGCCCCGAAGAAGTTCAGAAACCCCCGAAAGAAAAGATGCGGTGGTAGAGAAAACCCACGATCGACATGAGTCGCTAAGAGGACACACTCACCCTCCTGAGGCTGCGGCTGCCACTCCGTCCCCGGAAGCCTCGCTGCCCCGTGCTCGATCAGCCCTTCGTCGGCCAGGTCATGGAGATCCTTCTGGGTGATGGTCGAGCGGATCCAATCCCCCTGGATCCAACCTTGCGGCAGGCGGGACCGCGACGAGGATCCGCCCCGACTGGTCGCTCTCCCCTTCGCCTTCGCCATCGCCTTCTTCGCCCGCTCCAAAGCCGCCGTCTTCTCTTTAACCATTGTCGCCGACGAGGCTGGAACGGAGCAGCGGCTCTGAACAGATGGCAAGTGCAACAGATGAATCTGAAGACGGGGAGGGGAAAATGAGGGAGCACTGTTCAAAAACCTCCGCCCGGTTCCTTATATGGAGTCGCTTCCGATTGGCTGACTGGTAGGCCCGGGCAATCCTGTCAAATCCCGAAACAGTCGTGGGAGCGATACGTGGCGAAAAAGGCGGCGCGGGAATCGAGGTGTCTCTGCCTTATCCCATCCGAGTGCTGCGGCCTTCTCCGCTTCGCGCGCTTCCCAAAATTCGGATCCCACTAAATCCGCTAACCGCAGGGCAACTTGTCAGATGGAAGATCTCTTGCGATCCGTCGCTCAGAAATCTCCAAGTTCATAAAGTTCACTCGACAGATATAAAAAATGGATCAAGGCGACTGAAAGAAAGTTGACACCCTCACTTAAAAGTCATTGATCCAGAGTAAGACACATTTACAGCACCAGAAAACAGGTCGGAAAGATTATCAACTCCTTCCTCACTCAAACCTCGATCCATTCGGGGGCTAATATGTACCTAGGGTAGGGTCATGGACCTGTCCAAGGTACCCTCCCCAAGGACATCTTTAGAAGAAGCCATCTTCCAGTCGACCTAGAGGGACTCCACTCGACTGACTGGAAGACATTCGACGAACTTGAAGACACTCGACCATGAAGACTCACTCGACCACCAGGAGTTCAAGATCTACTCTATATCCAAACGGTCTGTAATTAAGTAGTCTTTATGGTCATGATGACACTTTATGTAGGGCGTTACCAGTAACGCCAGGCCTTAATGTACTTTAAACCCTCCGCTTTGTGGGCTGGCTGGGGTCTTGGCGTCCTCTATATAAGCCACCCCCCTCCACTGGCAGAAGGGTTCGCACCCCTGTAACTCTCACACATATAATCCAGTCGACCGCCTCCGGGCACCGAGACGTAGGGCTGTTACTTCCTCTGAGAAGGGCCTGAACTCGTAAAACTCTTCTGTGCACAACTACTCCATAGCTAGGATCTTGCCTCTCCTTAGTACCCCCTACATTACTGTCAGACTTAGAACCACGATGATTAAGCTAAATCAATGCAATAATGCAATATTTACAGCTTGAGTAGGTTTGCAAACTATGAACATCATTTCTTCATTCACCATCTATCTGGATCGATGGGATTTTTGAGATAGATCCAACAAACCAAAAAGAAGGAAGTACTACTCGTAGAAAATATATGTCACTAATATGTGTTATTTTTGTGATAGATATATATGTATATTACAGTGGTAGTGTACGTTAAAACATGCCGTTTTTGGACATAGACATCATCTACCGTGCGATTTTGACCATGGGTAGTGGGTTGTTTCTTTGAATATGTACGTTGAATAGAAGATTGCAAATTTATTGCACTAAGAATTCATGACAGCTACAAAATATCATTTGACGATTTCTAGCATATATCTGTATACTAGAAGTCAAAGTTAGGAACGTTCCTTTAGCGCAAAATAAATAAATTAGAAACGTTCGACTGCATGTTCTCTTAAGTAGCTATTGGGGAAAAAAATGCTATGTCCACAAGTAGAATTACATGCGCTGGATTTTTTGTACCATACAGGTCAAATCAGACCTCAATTCTAGCTTATTCATGAGAAATCAGATCGTTATCCTAATCGATATATGGACGACTACTTGGGGCCATCTATCTGTTACTTGCGTCATTTTTATTTAGTTTTCGCTTGATATTCTGGCCTGCATCACTCAGGTCCGGGCGCTCCCAAATCGCCTTCAACCTCCAGCCATTTTCTCCGGTTCATCTTCAACATGTCCACGACTACCTGCCTCCGCCACCGGCTGACTCCCTTCCATTGGATGCGGAGTGTCGCTGCCGCATCATTACCGACTCCGGATCGTTTCAGGCACGGCCTCACCGACACCTCCGCCGCCCCCGCTGATGCTTGCCACGGCGCTCCATCTCTGCCGCTTGATGCTTTGACCCGAAATCGAGACACAAAGCTGAATTATAGGCAATGATGAATAATAAATGCGCGACCACTTTGATGGTGCACTGCATACAGTGTCTGTTCTTGCACCCGTACATGACACATGCATGCATGGCAAGATTTTTTCTTCGAAACGGAGGCAAAAGATTTGCCTCATCTATTAAATAAGAGGAGAATAGAGTTTGGAGTTTTTACAAGCGCCCCTGCAAAATGACATGGCAATTACTCTCGTACAACAACACACCCTAGTTTCTTAGCATCTGCCGTAACCCATAGTTTTGCCTCGACCACGATATTTTGGAGCAGGACAGGCGGCGGCTCACTCTTGTTGCGAAACACACGCGCGTTTTCTCGTTCCAAATAGTCCAAGACATGCGCATGGTGAGGAAGGCCATCGCTCGTCTATTGGGGTTTCGTATGTCGGTCCTTCTATCCCACCATCGCATGAGGGAATCCTCAAAGTGTCAATTGAAGGTGTTCATGTGCACAAAATCAAACTTGTCGATGACTGATCGCCAGAGCCTAATGAAGAAGCGGCACTTGATGAAGAGGTGGATGCCCGATTCTTGCTCACGTTTGCAAAGCGGGCAAAGCGCACGGTTATCCCAAGCATGCATGGCAAGAATCACTCTACCAATTTTGATTGGACTGTATGAGTGTGCGTAGGTACACAGCTCCAGTGTTCAGTGGCGCGCCGGCGATACAAAGATGCCTTTCCCCAGTCGTGAGCCGCCTCAGATTTCCGCACACGCGATGGTAACCATGTCTTTTTAAATAGGGTTTTTATCAATTTTGCCATCGGCTGTATAACGCTACTTAGTTTTACCACTAAACTTTTTGACTACTCAAAAATGCCACTCTTATATTAGATCAAGCTCAAAAAGACCATTTTTCACCGTTACCGTTTGATCAACACACGTTGACTGGAGGTGGATGACGAAACTACCCCTATCCCATTTGTAAGGGGGCGTATGAGAAAAAAAGAATAAAAAGACTACTAAAAAATGCCACTGTTATATTAGATCAAGCTCAAAAAGACCATTTTTCACCGTTACCATTTGGTTAACACACGTTGACTGGAGGTGGACGACGAAACTACCCCTATCCCATTTGTAAGGGGCGTATGAGAAAAAAAGAATAAAAAGACTACTCAAAAATGCCACTGGTATATTAGATCAAGCTCAAAAAGACCATTTTTCACCGTTACCATTTGGTCAACGCACGTTGACTGGAGGTGGATGACGAAACTACCCCTATCCCATTTGTAAGGGGCGTATGAGAAAAAAAGAATAAAAAATTGGGATGGCGGGGTTTCGAACCCATGACCACATACCACAGCCAATACACCGCGCGAGCTGACCAACTGACCTAGCGAAAGGCTTTGTTGTGAAGGGAGATATACATTGTCCAAACCTAACTATATACATTGTCCAAACCTAACTAAACAGAACCCTTATCTAATCCTTTACCCGATCTGTTCGTAGCAGTTTTCCCAGTCGGAACCAACATCCCCAGCCACCGCCGCCGCCTGCCAAACTCCTCACCTGGCACTGCCGGTCGCCGGGCTGCCCGCCCAGCTCCGGCGCGCCCCCACTCGCCGCAGCTGCGGCGCCTCCCGCTGACTGGTGCCACCCCTCGCAGCTTCGGCTCTTCATCCCGCCGGGCACTGCCACCGGAGGCAGGCAGCTCCGGCGCTTCACCCGCCTTACTCTGCAGCTCCTCCCAGTCTTGAAGTGCAGTTGTTCCACGACAATGGCGACGGACAGCAGGACCAAATCGGAGGATTGCGTCGGCCACAGGATGCCCCAACATGACATAGGCTCTAAAATTCCTGAATTGTGAGTGTACTAATTCTCAGTGTGCGTGTGTGGTTGAATATAACTTGAAGAGGTCGAAACTTGTACATAGAATTTGTAGTAGCTGGCTTTGCCTTACTAATAATCACATGCAATTTGGTACTTGTGTTCCTGATGGCCAGGATGGATGCGGATACTGCTTTTATGCTGACAGTTAGGATGGAAACAAGCCGTGAGAGTAACAATGGTGTCAAGCGATATGTTGGCGGCTTTGATTCTCCTCTATTCGTAGAACCTAGTATCACACACAAAACATTGTTGCACAAGCTGTGTGATAGCTATCCATGGGGATTGTATGAGGCATCTTGCTGCAAATTTTCGAAAAAAATTCAAGGGCAAGGTCTATGATGATAATCTTTGGGCTGCAAGCTTAACTTTCAGCTCTAGAAAGCACAATTGGCATATGAAACAGATCCTTGCTAAGAAGAGTGTCCAAAAATATATGGCTGAACACCACACAAAGATATGGTATAGAAGCAAGTTCAATGAAATCTGCAAGGTTGATGAGGGAGTCCCGGACTAGGGGGTGTCCGGATAGCCGAACTATCATCATCGGCCGGACTCCAAGACTATGAAGATACAAGATTGAAGACTGCGTCCCGTGTCCGGATGGGACTTTCCTTGGCGTGGAAGGCAAGCTTGGCGATACGGATACATAGATCTCCTACCATTGTAACCGACTTTGTGTAACCCTAGCCCTCTCCGGTGTCTATATAAATCGGATGGCTTTAGTCCATAGGACGAACAACAATCATATCATAGGCTAGCTTCTAGGGTTTAGCCTCCTTGATCTCGTGGTAGATCCACTCTTGTAACATACATCATCAATATTAATCAAGCAGGACGTAGGGTTTTACCTCCATCAAGAGGGCCCGAACCTGGGTAAAACATCATGTCCCTTGTCTCCTGTTACCATCCGCCTAGACACACAGTTCGGGACCCCCTACCCGAGATCCGCCGGTTTTGACACCGACATTGGTGTTTTCATTGAGAGTTCCTCTGTGCCGTCACCATCAGGAAGGATGCCTTTTCCCGTCTTCAAAGACGGCACCGTCGTCAAGGGAGCTTTGGCCGCCGGCCAGACTATCCGGCTAGGCGGTTTTCTTATGACCGCCCGTTCGGCCACCGCTCCGGCAATGACCTCTTAGGTCATTAAAAGTGATCTGCATGTCAGCTCGGAATTCGCCGAGCAGCTAGATCCGATTGAGCTCTCCTCCGTAAACGAGCTCTTGGATCGCATCGCCGCCCTGGGAGTCGCTACCGACTACGATCAGATTGGGCTTAAAACCGATCTGAGAGAAATTAACTCTCCCCAGGTTACCCACCACGTTGTTGTGGTAGAGGAACAATACGGCGACTCTTCTCCTACGTTAAAAACTAACTACGTCCGGATTCCCGATCCCTCCATGCCGGATTCCCGCGGAGGGACGGACGCTAATCAAATACTGAACCTAAAGTCAGGCATCGGACCAGATTCGTTGGAAAGCATCCAGCAAACCGAGCTTCCGAATCCGGAAGCTTCTTGGCCTTTGATCCTCAGATTGGGCGGGGTTCCGAACTTGATTCCACCCGCCCACCCAAACATAAGCGATCTATCTCAAATACGGCAAGAGCCCGATGAAACAGTACATCATTACTGGGCCAGATTCCTCCTGGTTATGGACAGGATAAAGGACTGCCGTGAAGAAAGCGCGATTTCAATCTTCTGCAACAATTGCACGGACAAGGGAATCATAAACGCCATCAGTCGTCGCGAAGTTACACGCTTCGCCGACCTAGCGACCATTGTACAAAAATACTGCGCGATGGAAAGTGCCTGGAAAACCGAAACTAGGTTTTGGGACAATCCGGCCCTGAATACAACCCCAGTCCGAAATAAAAGGGTGCGTCATACTCAAGCACCTGGGTTAAAAACCAAAAAGCAAAAACCCCATAAAGGGTACGGAACCGTACTGGAGGGATGGCTCAACGGACCCTGCAAAATCCACAGTACGGAGGGCGCCACTCCAACACATAGCCTTCGAGCATGTTGGATATTACGGCAGGTGGCCAAAAGTGGCGAAGGCTTTTTAGCCCCGGGCAACCAGCCCAGCAGCACCAGTACGGTATTAACAGTCTTCGAGACTTTCGCATCAAATAACATGCGGAAACGAACAATCCGCAGCCTTGCCGAAGTCTACCAAGTAGCAACAACAAATCCATGGAGCGACACGGCTATCACCTTCAATGCCAGCGACGAACCTAAATTCCAAACAGCTAGAGCACCAGCCGCATTGGTCCTCAGTCCGATAGTGGACGTCTTTCGTCTTACCAAGGTACTCATGGATGGCGGCAGCGGATTAAACCTCATCTACGAGGAAACCCTTCAAAAAATGGAAATTGACTGGAGCCGCATTGAGCGAAGCAGCACAACCTTCAGGGGAATAATCCCTAGTCGAGAAGTACGCTGCACGGGAAAAATCACACTAGATGTAGTGTTCGGCTTGCCAGACAATTATAGGTCCGAAGTGGTCACGTTCCAAGTGGCCCCATTCGGCAGCGGATATCACGCTTTGTTAGGGCGAGAGGCATTCACAATCTTCCAAGCTATACCCCATTACGGGTACATGAAGCTCAAAATGCCCGGACCCAATGGAATAATCACTCTCGCCAGTGATCCAGATACAGCACTCCGCGCTGAAAATAAGACAGCTGCACTGGCCCTAGAGGCATTATCCGAAGCCCTAGCGACAGAGGAATTAACCGCGCTGCGCTCCATGGTGGATAGGGATGATGTGATACTCGATAAGAGGTCCAAGTCCACCTCTTTTAAACCAGCAGACGAAATAGTCAAATTTCAGGTCCATCCAACGGACCCCACAAAGACGGCATCCATTGGGGCACAATTAAATCCTGATGTAGAAGCCGCACTACGACAATTCCTTCGGGAAAATTGGGACATTTTTGCCTGGCACCCTTCAGACATGCCAGGAATCCCACGCAGGCTGGCAGAGCACATCCTAAATATCCTAAAAGGATTCAAGCCAGTCAAACAAGCTCTTCGGCGATTTTCCGAACCCAAAAGACAGGCAATGGGAGAGGAGCTAGCCAAACTCTTAGAAGCCGGATTCATCAGAGATATCAAACATCCGGACTGGCTAGCCAACCTGGTAATGGTACCAAAAAAGGACAAATCCTGGCGCCTCTGCGTCGATTTCAAAGACCTTAACAAGGCCTGTCCAAAGGACCCTTTCCCTCTCCCTCGCATCGACCAAATCATCGATGCTACCGCAGGGCACGATTCATTGTGCTTCCTCGATGCATACTCCGGATACCATCAAATCAAGATGGCGGAAAAAGACCAGGCCGCAACGGCATTCATTACTCCATATGGGCCATTCTGCTTCAACACAATGCCCTTCGGACTCAAAAACACCGGCGCAACATATCAGCTCATGATTCAGACATGTCTGGCTACCTAGATAGGCAAAACAGTAGAGGCATACGTAGACGATGTGGTCGTCAAGACCAAGCACGTCAAAACTCTAGTAGACGACTTGAGGGTGACATTTGACAACCTCCGAGCATATGACATTAAGCTCAACCCGGAGAAGTGTGTCTTCGGAGTACCAGCCGGAAAACTTTTGGGCTTCATTGTATCCGGTAGAGGAATTGAAGCAAACCCAGCCAAGATCCGAGCTCTGTCACAATTGGATATCCCAAAAGACCTCAAGCAAATACAAAAACTAACTGGGTGCGTAGCGGCTCTAAGCCGCTTCATCTCCTGTTTGGGAGAAAAGGCTCTGCCCCTCTATCGCCTTCTCCGGCGCACCGAACACTTCGAATGGAGGGATGCCGCCACAGCCGGACTCGAAGAAATCAAGGCCATACTGGCAACAAATCCGGTCCTGGCCGCACCCAACCTGGGCGAACCTATGTTGTTATATATCGCAGCAACACATCAGGTTGTTAGCGCGGTACTCGTCATCGAACGACAAACTGAAGGGCACAGATTCCCTCTTCAAAAACCAGTGTACTACGTATCCACTGTCTTAACTCCATGCAAGTCCTGGTACCCACATTATCAAAAGATAGCGTATGCGGTGTTCATGGCATCCCGGAAGCTGCGACACTACTTTCAAGAGTGTTCCATAACGGTGGCCTCCGAAGTACCTCTCAACGATATTATAAACAATCGCGACGCAATGGGTAGGATTGCAAAATGGGCCATTGAGCTCTTACCATTTGGCATAACCTACAAACCACAGCGAGCTATAAAGTCGCAAGTCCTGGCTGACTTCGTCGCCGAATGGACCGAAGCCGAACTCCCTAAAGAGTACGATGCGTACTCCAATTGGATCATGCATTTCGACGGATCCAAAATGTTGGCTGGCTTGGGGGCTGGCGTCATCTTGACGTCCCCAACTGGAGACACAGTCCAATACGTACTTCAAATAATGTACATGGACTCCAACAACGCAGCCGAATACGAGGCCCTTCTACACGGCCTCCGGATGGCAATCTCCATGGGCATTCAACGCCTAGAGGTGCGCGGGGATTCAAACCTCGCAATATCCCAAGTAAATGGAGACTTTGACGCCAAAGATCCGAAAATGGCAGCTTACCGCAACGCCGTCCTAAAAATGTCAGCTCGGTTCGAAGGACTCGAATTCCATCATGTAGCCCGGGATAATAACCAGGCAGCAGATGTGTTAGCACGCATCGGCGCAAAACGTGACGCCGTCCCTCCAAACATCTTCCTAGAACGGCTCTTTAAGCCATCCGTATTATGGGAAGAGGAGTCCGGAAATAACAATCCGGAGCCAGCTGCATCACCTAACTCAGACAATTCTGACACGATCGGCGGCTCAGCCAATGAAATAACACCTTCAGCCCACGAAATAATGGCAGTAATTGCCCCGTGGACGGAACCATTCCTAGCCTACTTAATTAGGCAGGAACTTCCCGAAGACCAAAACGAGGCCCGCTGCATAGTTCGGCGATCTAAAGCCTACAAGGTCCATGAGGGAGAACTTTATAAGAAAAGCACAACCGGAGTCCTTCAAAGGTGTATCTCCGAAGAGGAGGGGCGAAATCTCCTGGCTGAAATTCACGCCGGACTCGGCGGGCACCACGCTGCAGCCCGGGCCCTTGTAGGCAAGGCCTTCCGTACAGGATTTTATTGGCCAACAGCCCGGGCAGATGCTCAGGACTTAGTCCGACGATGCGTCGGTTGCCAGCTCTTTGCTAATCAGAGCCACATGCCACCCACCGCCCTCAAAACTATACCCATCACCTGGCCGTTCGCGGTCTGGGGGCTTGACATGGTTGGACCCCTTAAAGGGGGAACCCACAAGCGCAAATATTTATTGGTCATGGTGGACAAATTCACCAAATGGATTGAAGCCAAGCCGGTTAAAACGGCAGAATCCGGACCTGTGATAGACTTCATATCCGGGGTAGTACACCGTTTTGGCGTCCCCCACAGCATCATCACTGATAACGGCACGAATTTCACGGCCGATGAGGTTAAACTCTGGTGAAAAAACATGGGCATCAAGCTCGATTACGCTTCAGTCTATCACCCTCAAACTAACGGTCAAGTCGAGCGAGCAAATGGTCTAATCATGAGCGGCATCAAACCCAGACTAGTGCGGTCCCTCAAGGAATCTAACACACATTGGGTAGAGGAGCTCGACTCCGTATTCTGGGGGCTGCGGACCACGCCAAACCGAACTACCGGATTCACACCATTTTTTATGGTGTACGGCGCAGGGCAGTTCTGCCCAGCGATATAATTCATGACTCACCTCGTGTGCGCATGTACGAAGAAAGAGAAGCCGAGCTAGATCGGCAGGACAGTTTGGACTCCTTAGAGGAGGAGCAGGACGTGGCAAAAGCTCGTTCCGCATTTTATCAACAGCAGGCTCGAAGATATCAAAGGAGAGAAGTACGGGCCAAAACTTACAATGTTGGCGAACTTGTTCTACGCCTGCCTGACAAGAAAAAGGACAAACTTAAGCCCAAGTGGGAAGGTCCCTTCATCATCGACCAAGTCCTGACCGGCGGAGCATACCGTCTACGTAACGCATCTGATAACCGACTCGAGCCGAACCCATGGAACGTAGCCCGTCTCCGAAGATTCTACGCCTAACACCGGACTCAGAGTTTGTCTCACTCCTCCGTCCACCTTTTTACATTTTCACTATCTCTTGTCCCCCTCCTTCTTCCCACTTTTTTTCAAATACCTTTGATAGGCTGATTTGCGCATTGTTCGCACACACTCGATGTGCTCCTAGCACTCGTTATACCTGGGGGCTTCTTTAACAGAAGCTTATTTATACGGGCTTCATGCCCAACATATGTGTCATACTTCCGCATGTACCTTTTATTCACCATTATATGCATCGATATGACTTAAGTTTTGGCCAAGCTGGGTTGCCTGGCTCTAGTGCTTACCCCTACGTTCCCGATTGTTCGGCTAGGAGGTAAAGGGAGCACCTCTGCGATTGTTACTGCCGGGTCAGATGGACGTGTACCTCAGACTGGGTGAAGCCGAAAGCTAGCATTCTTAAGAGGATATTCAGTCGGTGACTTGAAAGATGATTTATTACTTACTTATTTATTTGCCCCCAGATGCTTTTTCTGCTATTTTCGCAGTCCGGACATGCACTTTAGGGCATGCCTCCCAGGGAAAGGAACCCTTAACGGAACTATTCTCCCTGGAAGATGTTTCTTACTAACCATGTAATATAACATAGCTAGTTGGGCACTTGTCTGATAAAGCAATTATGACCCCGACGCCTTGTCTCCACGCATGCCCCGGTTCTTCTATAACCGTAAGGGTATTCGGACACACTCCGGACTGTTGGGTCCGGAGGTTGAAGCGAAAAGGTCCGCAAAGACAAACGATCTACAATCCGGCTAGAAGGCATTTTACATGTCATTTCAAATTACATCGTCAAACTGACTGATTGTACTCCTCTTCAATCCCATCTAACAGGCTGTCTAATTTACAGTCCTGTTGGGAATATTTCGCGGCCAGTTCTACTTGGCCGTACATCAAGCTCACAGGGATCTCCTTCCCATCAGGCCCTGCAGGTCCGACCTCGGCCATGTGGTTTGGGTCAGCCTTCGGGTACCGCGTCTTCACCATGGCCCAGGCCTCCCTGGCGCCTTGACGGCAGGCCGATATTTTCCACAGACGGAGGCGTCGCCGTGCTCCCTGAAGCTTCTCAGCAAGCTCTTCAAGGCCCTCGGGTAGGGAGACGGAAGGCCATAAAGCCTAAACGACGCCACTCATCGCCCGCCGAACACGTTCGAGCAGTTGAACCAGCTCGGGAAGTTGGTCACCCGTTGAACCAGGCATTTCCTCCGCAGGGAGACCTGTGAGCACACCTAAAGACACATTTCTGTCAATCGACTTCCTCGCCGAATTCTTCTTTTCAAAGGAATTTGCTCAAGCACTTACTATAAATGCCGCGACGAAGCCGCTGATTCTCCTTCACGGAGCCAGACAGCTGGGCCCGAACGCCTTTCAGCTCTTCTCCTAGCTGGGTGCGGGCATCTTGGAGCTTGTTTCTCTCCTGTTGCACCTTCATAAGCACCCTCTCGCCGGCCTTTAGCTGATGCAGTAGCTGTTGCCTGTCCGGATCTAGTCCGGCGCCCTCTGCAATATTATTGTCAGATTTACGCACACGCCGCACTTTGTTAACTACTTATCTTTGCAAAGTATGTATTACCAGCAGGGGTCTCTATGGCTCTCCCTGTGGTGGCTAGTGCGGCCTCAAGTTGGGCCTTGCACTTTTGGAGCTCCTGGGACAGGTGGGTATTCTTCTCCATAAGATCCTGCATAATAAATGATCCTTAAATCAGTTGTTTTAACTATTTTAAGTCTCGGGGGCTACTGGCGTATATAACTATTAAAATTACTTACCCGTATGTCCTTCACATACTGCTCCGTGGCTCTGGTTAAACCATCTTGAGCAGCACGGAGGTGCGCGTTTCCCGCATCAAAGGCATTCAACGCCTCCGGGGAGAAACACGCGTCACGAAGAACTGTCCGGCGACGCCTGTGATTCATGGCGCTCTCCACCTCAGACCGGGTGGCGGACAGCCTGTCGGCATCCTCCGTCGGAGGAGCATCCGACTCTTGCCTTGTGTTCGCCTCCACTTCCGGACCGCGCGATGGAGCATGGCTGGCGGAGGCTTGATTGGCAACCTCTCCGGACACTGTCCGGCGAGCGCTCTTTCTCCTGGAAAAAGTTATGAGCATTAATATACCTCCTAGGGATCCTTCCCTTAAAAACAACGGTGCGCTGTACCATTGCGGCGACGTTTCGATTCGCGTCGCACTCCTCTTCCGCCTGCTGGGCCGAACTGACCCTTGCTGGTTAGCCGCCGCAGGTTCGGCTTCCCGCCTTAAAGGCACCTCCTGCGATGCACCATCAGTATGGGATGGTCAGAATTGAGCACGGATTAAATGATGGTCTCGAGACCTCGGTCGTAGTCACCTGGGAGGCCGAAAACAAACCGGGGTAGTCAGCCGTAATGGCAACTAGGGCATTGTCCATGCTAAGTTGGTGGAACACCCCATCAATCAGCTCCACCTTTATGTCCGGATCCTCTTTGGAGGTCGGATCAAGGGATCGTTCCGGATCCTCGGGCTGTGGAGTTAGGCTTCGTATGCCCTCCACGTCCCGACGCAGCTCCTGCGTCGAAATCACAAAGTGAAATACTTGACTTTGGAGGTATGAATCGGGTAGATAAACGTCCCCTTACCCAGCTCCGAGGGTTATTCATGGAGAATCCGTTCAATGGATTCGTGCGGAGGAAGTCCTCCTCTTCCCCCTTATACAAGCCGGACAGGATCTTTGCCAGATCGGCTGCTGAGCTCGGCCCTCTGCGGCCATGACGGGTGGCGTCGTCTTCCCGATTGAAATCCCACATAGGGTGGCCCCTATATTGGAGTGGCTGCACCCCTCGCATAATTCACGTGGCCATGATTCCAATTATGGTCAATCCGGAGTGGGCCAGTAACCTAATCTGACCCATCAGATAATGGACGCTCCTATCATCCTCCCGTGGAGGGCTCCGCGGGTGCCAACTCAGGCGTTTCTTCAAGGGAGCATTGCTGAACTCCGGGAGGCCGACCCGGACTGGATCCGGCAGAAGTGCGTCCTCCATGTAGAACCATTCCGAAGGCCAGTCTTCGGACGCCTTCTTCCGGGTGCCGGACAGATATCCGGTCCCGGCGATGAGCCATATTTCGGCTCCGCCCACTTGATATATCGACCCCTCATAAGAACGGGGTACAAGGCAAAACAATCTCTTCCACAGCGCAAAATGGGGCTCGATGCCCAGGAACAGCTCGCAAAGAGCTACAAAGCCCGCGATGTGCAAAATGGAAGCAGGTGTGAGGTGGTGGAGCTGGAGTCCGTAGAACTCCAGGAGCCCCCGGAGAAACGGATGTATGGGAAATCCGAGTCCCCTTATTAGATAAGGGACGAAGCATACCCGCTCTCCTTTGGAAGGGTTGGGGACGCTCTCCGCCTGCTTTCCACCCTGGAAGGTGGCCAGTCCGGCTCGAACCGGAAGCATGAAAGCTGGGGGAAGATATCCCTCGGCTTGGAGCGCTACTAGATCACTGTGTGGAACTGAGCATCTCCCCCAATCTCCTGGCTTAGGGCTGGGAGCGCGAGAGGAGGAGCCGCGTCGACTATCCATGATGGAATGGATTTTTTGTCAGAAGTGCTTCGATGAGAACTTGCGAAGGGAGGATGGTGTGAGCTGGATCTAGATCCTCGCCTCTCTTATAGGCGGCTCGTTCGCATGGCTAGGGGGTAATATGTAAAAATACCCTAGCTTTTCGCATTCATACGACACGTGGAAGAAGGCCATTATTGGGCGCAGAAGCCAAGGAGCGCAACATTTATAAGGAAGCCGGACACTATTCGACAGGAACATGAAGTTTGAAGGAGAACCCGCCTTGCAACGCCGAAGACAATGTACGCGCCGGACTCGTCGTCGCTGAAGCCCGGTTCGGGGGCTACTGAGGGAGTCCCGGACTAGGGGGTGTCCGGATAGCCGAACTATCATCATCGGCCGGACTCCAAGACTATGAAGATACAAGATTGAAGACTTCGTCCCGTGTCCGGATGGGACTTTCCTTGGCGTGGAAGGCAAGCTTGGCGATACGGATACATAGATCTCCTACCATTGTAACCGACTTTGTGTAACCCTAGCCCTCTCTAGTGTCTATATAAACCGGATGGCTTTAGTCCATAGGACGATAAACAATCATACCATAGATAGCTTCTAGGGTTTAGCCTCCTTGATCTCGTGGTAGATCCACTCTTGTAACATACATCATCAATATTAATCAAGCAGGACGTAGGGTTTTACCTCCATCAAGAGGGCCCGAACCTGGGTAAAACATCGTGTCCCTTGTCTCCTGTTACCATCCCCCTAGACGCACAGTTCGGGACCCCCTACCCTAGATCCGCCGGTTTTGACACCGACAGTTGACTACGTCAATAACAACCTCGCGGAGTCATTTAATAGCAAAGTCAGGAAAGTTAAGGCTCTTCTTATTGTTGACATGTTGGACAAGATCAGGCAGATGATAATGGAGAAGTTTGATCTGCGGATGAGGATAGCATTAGAAAAATGGCTTGGCCATCTCATAATACCAAGTGTGATAAAGACACTGCATGCCAAATCCAAAGGTAAATATCTTGTATTCTTTCAATTGATTAATTTCATAACAACTAAATTCAATGATTAATGTTTTGTGTTATTCTCAGGGCTGAAGATGATGGTAATTAGACGCAGTGATGTTGAGGCAGAAATTACTGCAGTGGACAAAGAGAATAGGGAATGGAGGTACCCTGTTGCAAAGGAAACATGTAGCTGCAGGCAATGGCAGGTCAAGGGTTTGCCATGTATCCATGCCCTGTATTTTATTACTTCACTACGAGGTCCGGTATCAGAAATTGAACCATATGTACATGAGTTCTACTCCGTTGCAAAATTTAAGGCTTCCTATGCGGACAACATACCTGCAATGGTAGGCAAGCAATAATGGGACATTGTTGACCCTGGCTTCAAACTACATGCTCCAGTGTTGAGGAGGCCAAAAGGCCGACCAAGGAAGACTAGAATTAGATCTAGTGCTGAAGGTGCTGGCGTGGGCGCTAGGAAAAGGAAGTGCAAGCGATGCGGAGGCTTCGGGCACATTGCCAGATTGTGCACAAATCCAGTTAACCCAGCATTTGGAGAAGATGAGGCTGACCTCCAAGCCAGGGAAGCCCCTTTTGTGGCAGGAGAAGGTGACCCTAAACTATCAATGGTTGCAATCCCTGAACTGTCAATGGTTGCAAGTTCTGCTAGGTAACACGAAAAGAACATGTGCTTTTCTATATGTATTTTCAACATCTATTTTCATTCTTTTTTGCAACATGACTAACTTCTGTACAGCTCAAAGAAAAGTGTGAAGAAAACAAGTGTGAAGAAAACAGAGAAGAACACTAGGAAAAGGAAGGGTATGCAAAATGAAGTTTGTACCATAATCGAAGGACGTACAGGTGGATTTGTTTCATCACCCATGCATATTCGAGTTGCAAATGCGGAACCACCAGACAGACCTGCTAAAGACACAAGAAGCAAAAAGAAGCTACATATGTGAAGTTTGTGTGATCGTGACCTTATGCTTGTGAACCTGGACATCCTTCTTTTCAACCTTATGCATGTTTGAGAATTTGGACCTTTATATTTCGACCAGCAAGTGGATGTTATTGAACCTTATTTATGTTTGTGAACCTGATTTGTGTGTGCTGAAAAACCAACAAGTTGTTATTTTGAACCTTATTTATGTCCGTGAACCACTTTGTGTTTATGTC
This sequence comes from Triticum aestivum, assembly GCF_018294505.1. NCBI lineage: Eukaryota > Viridiplantae > Streptophyta > Magnoliopsida > Poales > Poaceae > Triticum > Triticum aestivum. The sequence continues at coordinate 697,957,301 of NC_057810.1, read as the reverse complement.
GTTTTCAGAAAAATGGGCAGCCACCATGCTGAATTTTTCAGAGAAATTTAGAATACCATGTGATCCTGCTGTCATATGTGTTGTTTCTGTCAATTAGTGTGTGACCGTCAAAAAAAATTGGGCGTGACGGTCTGCCTCATTTGTTTATGTCTACTAGTACCAGACATATTCTTCCAGCCGGCCAGCCGCTCATGCACATGTGTTGTTGATACTGACTTTCAAACCCAAGTCCAACTAGCTAGCAACAAGAAAATATACGAGACGTTGTTGTGATGGAATATTATTCCATATGAACATATAAGGGTTATATCTCCCTCTACATCAAAACATCTCCTTAGCTCAGTTGGTTAGCTAGCACCTTACTGGAGGTTGTGTTCTTGGGTTCAAAACCCCACGGCGTCATTTTTATTCTCTTTTCATGCGCCCCTACAAATGGTCCCACAAGTCAACGGAGAGAGAGAGGGTGTTCACAAACGGTGATAGGGGTATTTCTGTCATCCACCTCCAGTCAACGTGTGTTGACCAAACGGTAACGGTGAAAAATGGTCTTTTTAAGCTTGATCTAATATAACAGTGGCATTTTTGAGTAGTTAAAAAATTTAGTGGCAAAACTGAGTAGCGTTATACAGCCGATGACAAAACTGATAAAAACCCTTTTTAATATGCATATCAAGTATGCATACTTCCAAAACCACAAAAGTAAATGAAAGAATGGGCGAGTAGTCGCAGACATGCATGCATGCCAGTAGCACTGTTCATGGATTAGATGCTCAACTATTTCCTAACCTGCATGCAAAATATTTTTTTTTGATTTTTTTCTCAAATAAGTTTCCTCTTCGTTTTTTTCCAAAATTTCCTTTGTCCGCAACTATTTTTTGAATACGGTACATACGCAGACTAACTAACTTGACTGCATGCAAAATAATTCTTTTTGTTTTTTTTCACGAATAAGTTTCTTCTTCGTTTTTTCCAATTTTCCTTTGTCCGCAACTATTTTCTTGAATACGGTACATAAGCATACTAACTAACTTGACTGTTTCTTAACCAATCCAAGTTTGCGCCATGATCACTTAGGATCCACAGAACAGGTCCGAAGTAGCAGTAAAGTACACATATTTATCACCACTTTATGGTCGCCTTCCTTTTTTTACTTTAGGCCCTAGCTTGCTCAATCAGAAAACTTTTGGCCCTGTTTTTTCTGGAACTTTAGTTCACACCAAAGGCGAAAGCTCCCTGATCTACATATAATATCATTCATGTCGATCGATCCTACAGTAATTAATATTTGCCACATCGTCCTAATCGCGAGATTAGACGGATCGACGAGACAGGTCCCATGCCGTTTGTTAGCTTGCTCTCGCCGCCTTCCTTCGTCGACCAATCTCGCATAAGGAGGCGTCGGCGCCGGCGTCGGCGCTGTCTCCGTCGCGGGTGATTCGGATGTGACACCTTACATGCATTACATGGGGTTCGGCTAGCTATCTCACAACACACACGCACATATCGTCACGAAAAATACACTTGTGTCGCCCATCGACAGATCAATCAATCAATGCAATCGTTAGTAATAATTCCGCATAATTAACCCCCACGTTTTTTATTTACAAACCGGGATCCATCGTGTCATGTTGATTTAGGTTTAGTTCGTTAATTCGGCCTGTCCTCCCGGCTATATCTTTTTTTTGAATTATTTGGACTGTTTACCACATAAATTTATGGCTAGTCATTTCCTCAAGGGAAGATAGGTAATTTCCCTGGAAATCGAGCGGGCATCGTAATCATCTACGGTACATGTATGTACGTACCAACTTGCATCCATCATTACCATCGACATATACAATTGCATGCCCTACTCATTTCCCTAGTTATGTGCATGTACTTGGCCTTACAATTGTACATCCGCGAGTGAGTGCACACAACTTGCAGGCACGTACATACATATGCACGTGAAGTCATTATGTAGATACACATCTTAAGTTAGTGCTCCGTACATTTCTGTCCATTAATTATTTATTATGAGTTCAATCCAGAGAGAAATATAGCTGTCAGGTGTGTGTGTCATCCCCAACAACAAGTTGTTCGTTCTTGTTGTTGTAAGCCTCCCTATGTTTTACACTATAGGCTTTATAACTATTTTTTATAGGCTGTCCCCTCCGATTTCTATTAAAGAAACAATTTAGTACACCAACATTACTCCTACCATTCTACCAACATTTCTCCATCGCATATCATTACGAAATCCTAAAAACTTTTCATGCCCCAAAGGGGAAGTCAAGCAATAATGAGGGAACTTGACCCACACCTGACGAAAGAGTTTGGTAGCTCGAAGGAAGCAGAAGCAAAGCCTGCTTTCTTTCTGTCCCAATCTCCAAGGGTTCCTCCCCGTATGACATAGTCCATTGGATTGGGGCAATGCTATGCGCCTATGTTTGCGCAAGAACTAAACAGGAAGATCACCTAATAGCTCCTGTCATAGCTCAACAGACAAACAACAAGGAACATCAACTTTTAACCACCGGACTAAATCATCTAAACAAGAAAAAGCCAAAAGAGAACTAATGCATCCATGGACTATTCTTCTTCGAAGACTTGGTGCCACACCAAGGGAAACTACAGAGGAGATATTTAGCCATTGATTTTAAGCACGTCTGTGAAGCTCTATAAACCTCACTTGCCCCCTGCTCTATGAGTCTTGCCCTTAGCACCAGGACTATTCGATGATCCTCCTTTATCTGCAACTTTGTCCAGTTTGTTATCCAATGACACATTACTTTTATTAGCACTATTGAATCATTAATCTCTTTTCTCTCAAATACAATGTCACTTCCACATATCCATATATTCCAGATTATAGCATATATATACATACAAACCAAAACCAGTTGTTTGTTTTCTTTTGAATAACTCTGAATCCACCTTCCAAACAAACGGTTAGATTTTCATGCATATTCCTTAAATTAGATGCACATTTCAAAAGTCTCCATGCCAGCCAGGCAAATGAACACTGGAAGAATAAATGCGCAATCCTCACATCATGTCCATAAAAATAACAAACATTACTCTCCTTCCATCCCCTCCTGAGCGGACTATTTTTAGTTAGGATACTATTCTTAACAGTAACCAAAGGAAGACTTTGACTTTACAAGGAATTTTGATTTCCATAAGAATTTTTGATGAAAACCACAATCAGCTATACTCTACTGCATTTATAAATACTAGATAGTGAATTTACCATCAGCTATCAACATCCATCTAATTTTATCTTTTCTACAAGATACATCGATGTCCTCACAACTAAACTGAAGGCTATCCAAGAGAAACAAAGTATCAGCACACCGGTGCCCTTCTGAATTTAAAACCATCCCACCCTTTTTGTATGTCCTCGACCTCTGTGTAAAGTTCGGAATATGTTGTGAGCCCCATTGCCCACCTGCTTTTTATAATGCTGATTAAAATGTCTTAGATCTTCATTAGGCTAGACCATGAGTGAGAGACTGATATGTTGTGAGCCCCATTGCCCACCTGCTAGGTGGGTGGGAGAAGAATAAATTAGATGCACATTTCAAAGGCTCGTCTCCCACCCACCAGTCTTCCCATAAGTTGTGAGCCCCATTGCCCACTTGCTTTTTACAATGCTGATTAAAATGTCTTAGATCTTCATTAGGCTAGACCATGAGTGAGAAACTGATAACCCACAAGTGTAGGGGATTAGTTGTAACCTTTCTCGATAAATAAGAGTGTCGAACCCAACGAGGAGCTAAAGGTAGAAAAAATATTTCCTCAAGTTCTATCGACCACCGATACAACTCTATGCACGCTCAACATTCGCTTTACCTAGAAAAAATATGAAATTAGAAGTACGTTGTAGGTGTGATAGGATAGGTTTGCAAGATAATAAAGAGCACGTAAATAAAAGCTAGGGGCTATTTAGATAAAGAAACAACTAAGTTAGTTTTAGTAGAGAGCTTTTTGTCATGCAAGAAAGTTATTGGTCCCTAGGTAATCGATAACTAGACCAACAATCATTATTGCAATTTTATATGAGGGGGAGGCATAAGCTAACATACTCTCTCTACTTGGATCATATGCACTTATGATTGGAACTCTAGCAAGCATCCGCAACTACTAAAGATCATTAAGGTAAAACCCAACCATAGCATTATAAGGCATCAAGTCCTCTTTACTCCCATACGCAACAACCCCCTTACTCAGGTTTAAACTTCTGTCACTCTAGCAACCCACCATAAGCGAATCATGAACGTATTGCAACACCCTACAACGGGGATCCCTCACGCTTGCATGACATGAAGAGCACCATAGGAAAACACCAATAATAAAACATGCAACTCAAACCAATCATGATCATCAATCAACCCATAGGACAAAACGGATCTACTCAATCATCATAGGATAGCCATACATCATTGGGAAATAATATATAGCGTTCAGCATCATGTTTAAGTAGGGATTACAACGGGAAGAAGAGGTGTTACACCGCCGCATATAGGGGGAGCGAGTTGGTGATGACGGCGGCGAAGTTGTTGGTGTAGATTGCCGTCATGATGATGGCCCCGACGGCGTTCCGGCGCCATCGGGAGAGAGGGGGAGAGATCCCCCCTCCTCCTCCTTCTTATTCTTCCTTGACCTCCCCCCTAGATGGGAGAATGGTTTCCCCTCTGGTCCATGGCCTCCATGGTGGCGGAGGGGCAGGAGCCTCACCGAGATTGGATCTCTCTCTCTCTCTGTGTGTGTGTGTGTGTGTGTGTGTGTGTGTGTGTGTGTGTGTGTGTGTGTTTTTCCTTCTGTTTCCGCGATCCCAGATTCTGGCCTTTCACTGTTTTTAAAATTCTGGGAGATCTGTAACTCTGATTGGGCTGATATTTTAACATGATTTTTATTCGGATATTAGCTTTCTTGCGGCCGAAGAAAGGCACCAACCGTCTTACGGGTGACCACAAGGGCCCAGAGCGCATCCTACCCCTTGGGGCGCGCCCCCTGCCTTACCGCCGCCTCAAGCATCGTCTTGCGTTGATTCTTTTTCCCAAAAATCACATATATTCCAAAAAAATCTCCGTAAGTTTTTTATCGCGTTTGGACTCTGTTTGATATGGATTTTCTGCGAAACAAAAAACATGCAACAAATAGGAACTGGCACGGGGCACTGGATCAATATGTTAGTCCCAAAAATAGTATAAAAAGTTGCCAGAAGTATATGAAAGTTGTAGATTATTGGCATGAAACAATCAAAAAATATAAATACGATGGAGATGTATCAGCATCTCCAAGCTTAATTCCTGCTCGTCCTTGAGTAGGTAAATAATAAACAAAGATATTTTTTGATGTGGAATGCTACCTAGCATAATCTTGATCACATAATCTAATCATGGAATGAATATTAAGACACGAGTGATTCAAAGCAATATTTTATCATTTTAAGACCTTAAGGCAATAATACTTCAAGCATACTAATAAAGCAATCACGTCTTCTCAAAATAACATGGCCAAATAAAGTTATCCCTACAAAATCATATAGTCTGGCTATGCTTCATCTTCATCACACAAAGTATTTCATCATGCACAACCCCGATGACAAGCCAAGCAATTGTTCCATACTTTTAATGTTCTCAAACCTTTTCAACTTTCACGCAATACATGAGCGTGAGCCATGGATATAGCACTATAGGTGGAATAGAATATGGTGGTTATGGAGAAGACAAAAACAAGGAGATAGTCTCACATCAATTAGGCGTATCAACGGGCTATGGAGATGCCCATCAATAGATATCAATGTGAGTGAGTAGGGATTGCCATGCAACGGATGCACTAGAGCTATAAGTGTTATGAAAGCTCAAAAGGAAACTAAGTGGGTGTGCATCCAATTTGCTTGCTCATGAAGACCTAGGGCATTTGAGAAAGCCCATCGTTGGAATATACAAGCCAAGTTCTATAATGAAAAATTCCCACTAATAATACATGAAGACAACTCTCTATCATGAAGAACATGGTGCTACTTTGAAGCACAAGTGTGGAAAAGGATAGTAACATTGCCCCTTCTCTCTTTTTCTCTCATTTTTTTCTTTTTTCTTTTTTTCTTTTTGGTGGGCTTCTTTGGCCTCTTTTTTTATTTGGGCTTCCTTGGCCTCTTTTGTTTTGATAACCTCACATGGGTCAATGTTCTAATAATGATGATCATCACACTTTTATTTACTTACAATTCAAAAATTACAACTGGAAACTTAGAACAAAGATATGACTCTATATGAATGCCTCCGACGGTGTACCGGGATGTGCAATGATCTAGCATATCAATGACATAAAAAACGGACACGCCATGAAAAGATCATGCTAGCTATCTTACAATCATGAAAAGCAATATGACAATGATGATGCATGCCACAATAAACGGAACGGTGGAAGTTGCATGGCAATATATCTCGGAATGACTATGAAAATGCCATACTAGGTAGGTAAGGTGGCTGTTTTGAGGAAGGTATATGGTGGGTTTATTGTACCGGCAAAAGTTGCGCGGTACTAGAGAGGCTAGCAATGGTGGAAGGGTGAGACTACGTATAATACATGGACTCAACATTAGTCATAAATAACTCACATACTTATTGCAAAAGTCTATTAGCTATCGAAGCAAAGTACTACGCGCATGCTCCTAGGGGGGGTAGATTGGTAGGAAAAGACCATCGCTCGTCCCCGACCGCCACTCATAAGGAAGACAATCAATAAATAACTCATGCTCCAACTTCGTTACATAATGGTTCACCATACGTGTGTACTACCGGAATCACAAACTTTAACACAATTATTCTTACCAATCCACAGTTACTCACTAGCATTACTCTAGTATCACCATCTCTATATCACAAAACTATTGCAAGGAATCAAACATATCATATACAGTGATCTACAAGTTTTATGTAGGATTTATGGCTAACCACGTGAATGACCAATTCTTGTTGACTCTCTAAATAGATGTAAGTGAAGCAAGAGAGTTTAATACTTTCTACAAAATATATGCCCACGCTCTAACAAATATAAGTGAAGCAAAAGAGCATTCTACAAATGGCGGTTTTCTATGTGCAGAGAAACATGCAATCCAAACTTCAAATGATATAAGTGAAGCACGTGAAGCATTCTATAAATCAACCAAGGACTATCTCATACCAGCATGGTGCATTATTTAAAAGAAAAATAAAAAGCACACAACGCTCCAAGATTTATGCATATCATGTGATGAATAAAAATATAGCTCCAAGTAAAATTACCGATGATCGTTAGAAGAAAGAAGGGATGCCTCGAAGCTTAGTTCTTGGGAGTCCTTGAATATTACCTTGGGGTGCCTTGGGCATCCCCAAGCTTATGATGTTGCCACTCCTTATTCCTTCATCCATCGTGATCTCACCCAAAACTTGAAAACTTCAATCACACAAACCTTAAGAAAACCCTTGTGTGATCCGTTAGTATAATAAAGCAAATTACCACTTTAATACTATTGCAAACCCATTCACATTTTATTTTTGCATTGTAGATACTGTATTATAACTTCTCCATGGCTTATACCACCAATAAAATCAATAGTTTTATCAAAACTAGCAAAACAATGCATCAACAACAGAATATATCTTAAACAGGACAGTCTATAGTAATCTGAACATCTATCATACTTCTATAACTCCAAAAATTCTGAAAAATTAGGAAAAAGTAAAAAATTTGTATAGAAGTAGTTTGCAAAAAGTTTCAAAAGCTTTTGACATTCCAGTAAAAAAATGTAAATTCACGTGCTACAACCAAAGTTTATGTTTTTCCACTACACATACCAAACAAGCAATCTAATCATCCTAAAGGCAAATCTTGGCACATTATTTTTATAAGACAATGGGTTTTTTACAAGGGGATAACTATTTTTTTCAAAAAGTTTCTATAATTAAGATTTACAAAATTTCCATGGGCATGAACAAAGTTCAAGGCATGCTCCCACTTTAACAATGCTCATCTCTCTCACTTTCACTTTTTTTTGAAAAAGTTTTAGGTTCCCCTCTTTATTTTTTTGTTTTTAAACTATGTTAAAGCACACAACAGAAATAAATGACTCTCTATAACTTCCGGGTTGTCTCCCTGGCAGCGCTTTCTTTAAAGGCATTAAGCTAGGCATATAGTGCTCAAGTAATTGATCCACCCGGACCCCAAGGTATATCAAAGCCAATTTTAATTAACAATGATTTGTAATTTAGTAGTGAGCACAAAGCAACATATATCATGCAATAACAAAGTATAACTCTCTTCCTATGCATCAGCATGTCATAAAAGAATAATTCATGCACATCTAGTAATGGCCAATACATAGCATAAGTAGTTTCTTGCAATTTTGTCGTATTGGAAACATAGAGAGATGGAGATGTAGTCCATCTCTTATAAAAATTGCAAGTAGGATCAGCAAGCACATGCATATTATATTCATCAAAATCATGTAGAACGCGACCCAATAATATAATCCTTAATAAGCGCAAACTTCTCTGATATGGTGTAGTTTGTAGAATTCAAAAAGATAATAGGACTATCATGTGTGGGTGCAATAGCAACAATTGCATTCTTAACAAAAGGAACTATAGCAAGTTCATCTCCATAAACATAATTCATATTGGCATCATGGCCACAAGCATATCAAGCATCAATTTCATCAAAAAAGGGACAACTCAAACGAATCCAAGGGATCATAGCAATCATCCTTCGGTAAGCACGAAGGGAAATTGAACGATGCATGAGTTGAAGAGTTACTCTCAGAAGGTGGGCACGGTTATCTAATCCGCTCTTCCTCCTTTTATTCTTCGCTCTCCTCGTCATCTTTTTCATCTAATGAGCTCACAGTTTTAGCAATTTCTTCTTCCATACATTCCTGTGAAATATTAGTCTCTTCTTGGACAACAGATACTTTCTCAATAAATGCATCAATATTGGCATTGTATTCATATTTCTCATAGCAATATTTAAGTATAGCAAAAATTTCAGGCCTATAAACATCATCATCAAAAGCTTCATAAATTTCAAACAAAGATTCAATTTCATAAGCACCCTTAAAAGCAACGAATTCTTCTATTCGTTCCACATCATAGTAATCATATATACCATTAGCATAAGAAGCCAAGGTTTCATTATCATTAAATTTGCATGAAAAGTGAAGGTGTGGAGCCTTCATCCTAGAGCAACAAGTATAATCATATCTCAAGCATAAGTTTCGAGCATACCAATGCAACATATGAATTTGATCCCAGAAGAGTTTCCCTTTTTGAGTCAAGCGATAATCCCTAAAGTATTCATGTTGATCTAACGTGTCTGCCATTATATAATTGAATGGGTTTTTCTCGGGGTTATTAAAGTAGTGCATAATATCTTTCACATAATGAGCATTGAGGGTTTTAGGAGGTTCCCCATCTCCATCAGTAGCAAGTAAACCTAAGTTTTTTGGCATTTCGTGTTCCATATCCATAACTAAAGATAGAGAACAACTAAGAACAACAAATAAAATCTACTTAGTGATAAAGCAAACAAGCACACACAACAATATTCACCCCACACTATTGCTCCCAGGCAACGGCGCTAGGAAAAGTTCTTGATAACCCACAAGTGTAGGGGATCAGTTGTAGCATTTCTCAATAAATAAGAGTGTCGAACCCAAGGAGGAGCTAAAGGTAGAACAAATATCCCCTCATGTTCCATCGACCACTGATACAACTCTACGCACGCTTAACGTTCGCTTTACCTAGAACAAGTAAGAAGCTAGAAGTAATTTGTAGGTGTGATAGGATAGGTTTGCAAGACAATAAAGAGCACATAAATAAAAGCTAGGGGCTGTTTAGATAAAGAAACAACTAAGTTAATTTTAGTAGAGAGCTTTTTGGCACGCAAGAAAGTTATTTGTCCCTAGGTAATCGATAACTAGACCGGTAATCATTATTGCAATTTTATATGAGGGAGAGGCATAAGCTAACATACTTTCTCTACTTGGATCATATGCACTTATGGTTGGAACTCTAGCAAGCATCCGCAACTACTAAAGATCATTAAGGTAAAACCCAGCCATAGCATTATAAGGCATCAAGTCCTCTTTACTACCATACGCAACAACCCCCTTACTTGGGTTTAAGCTTCTATCACTCTAGCAACCCATCATAAGCGAATCATGAACGTATTGCAACACTCTACAACGGGGATCCCTCATGCTTGCGCGACACGGAGAGCACCATAGGACATCACCAATAATAAAACATGCAACTCAAAGCAATCATGATCGTCAATCAACCCATAGGACACAGATCTACTCAATCATCATATAGGATAGCCATACATAATTGGGAAATAGTATATAGCATTGAGCACCATGTTTAAGTAGAGATTACAGTGGGGAGAAGAGGTGTTACACTTCTGCATAGAGGGAGAGAGAGTTGGTGATGACGGCGGCGAAGTTGTTGGTGTAGGTCGTCGTCACGATAATGGCACCGACGATGTTCCGGCGCCACCGGGAGAGAGGGGGAGAGACCCCCCTCCATCTTCTTTCTCCTTAACCATTCCCCGATGGGAGAACGGTTTCCCCTCTGGTCAATGGTCTCCATGGCGGCGGAGGGGCAGAAGCCCCTCCGAGATTGGATCTCTCTCTCTCTCTCTCTCTCTCTCTCTCTCTCTCTCTCTCTCTCTCTCTCTCTCTCCATCCCTCCCTCTCTCCTTCTATTTCTGCGCTCCCAGATTCTGGCATTTCACCTTTTCTTAAATTCCAAAAAATCCGTAACTCCTATTGGGCTAAAATTTTAACAGGATTTTTATCCAGATATGAGCTTTCTTGCTGCCGAAGAAGGGCACCAACCGCCTTATGGGGCGGCCACAAGGGCCCAGGGCGCCCCCCTGCCTTGCTGCCGCCTCGGGCATCGTCTCATGTTGATTCTTATTCCCAAAAATCACATATATGCCAAAAAAACACTGTAAGTTTTATCGCGCTTGGACTCCGTTTGATATGGATTTTCTACAGAACAAAAAATATGCAACAAACAGGAACTGGCACTGGGCACTGGATCAATATGTTAGTCCCAAAAATAGTACAAAAAGTTGCCAAATGTATATGAAATTTGTAGAATATTGGCATGAAAGAATCAAAAATTATAGGTAAGACGGAGATGTATCAGAGACACCCACCTTTGGTATAACTGAGAAATACATTTATATATTAAGAATAATAGTTTACTACAAACCATGTTTAGTTTCGAAGTTCCTCCATGATTTAGCCATCAAGGGTTTTCTAATAGGTTCCAAATTCAGTATACCAAGCCTCCTAGGTCTTTCGGCTTGCAACAAGTTTTCCAGTTAACTAGATGATTTTGCTACTTATTATCATCATCTTGGCATACAAACTTGATACTAAATAAATCATCACTCTTTTTTAACCCGAACAGGGATTGGGTAAAAGGGCATCATATAAAGAGGAATATTGCTTAAGGAGGTCTGCACTAGAGTCAGTCTACAAGAAATTTTAACATTTTCCCTTGCCAACATCTACACCTATTTCTATCTTGTTTCCCAGTTATTTCCAAATAGACATAAATTAATTTATGGCTTTTCATTTCCGCGGGAAAAGATTGCTAACTTTGGGCAAACAAAAATTGAGTGGGCATCTGATGACCCACAAGTATAGGGGATCAATTATAGTCTGATAAATAAGAGTGTTAACTAGGAGTAGAAGGAATTGAAAGGCAGTTTTCAGCAGAGATTTCACTGCAAATAATGTAAGATAGTTGTGATATATAGTTTGATAGCAAGATAATTGATGACACTTAAAAAGTAACAAATATAGAAAGGTTTAGCACGTTGCCCAATCCTTAATTGTGCTAGTGACCAGCCGATAATACTTCGTATAATAATAAAAATGCTCTTGAGGACACATGGGAATATCGGCAAGTTACTTTCACCATGATTCATTAACTTAACGTTCATCGCTTTGATAAGTGTTATGTGGGCAGACCAGAGCTAAAGTACTCTTCTTACTTGAAAAATACCAACTTATGATTATACCCTCCATGTAAGCATCCGCAATTAGAACAGAAGTAATTAAAATAAATCTAACCATAGCATTAAACATGTGGATCCAAAACAACCCCTCATAGAACAATTAATAAACTAAGGTTTAGGTTTCTATCACTCCCGCAACCCATCATCTACAAACTATTCCAAGATGCCTCCCCCTAGGCCCAACGATGGTGAAGTGTCATGTAGTCGACGTTCACATAACACCACTAGAGGAAGAACAACACAAAATTGTATCAAAACGTTGAATGGTGATCAACTTCACATGATTACTAATAACAAGACTTCTCCCATGTCCTCAAGAAAAATAGAAATACTCATAACTCATCATATGGACCATGATCAGGGGGTATAAATATATGATTAACAAGCCGAACATAACAACATTCGACTAATTAAACCAACTAGCATCAACTACAAGATGTAATCAACGCTACTAGCACCCCAGTACCACTCTGAGGTATGATACGAAGACTGAACACATGAGATGAACAAAGGTTTTTGAGATGAATGGCGTGGGTGAAGATGTTGATGAACATGATGAGAGGAGCTTGGTGATGAGGAAGGCTTCGATTTCGCCCTCCCAAAAAGAAGTATCCCCGGCGGAGAGCAAACATGCTCCTACCCTGGTTCCGCCTCAAGACGATGACGGAAAGTCCCAAAAGTTTTTTGTGACTTTTACTAGAGCAAATGGGATCTTATATCCAAAGGATGTCGGGAGGAGAGCTGCCACGATGCTACATGGACATATGGCGCGACCAGGGGGTGACCGCGCCACCTGTCCATGTGGGCAGGTCGTGGGCCGCTTCTGGCATATATTTGCTCCATAATTCTTCATATATTGAAAAATAATTCTCCAAAAATCCACACTTCGTTTTGAACTTTGGAGAATTGCTATCACTGTTGTTGCTTTTTCAGGTCAGATTTTCAACTGCCAGTAATCTCCCTCCGTCAATGTATCTTGCATTTAAGAGAGAAAAGACATATAGAATTGTATCATATTGTGAAATATAACATTGAAATAAGATAAATAACAGTAAGGAATAACGATGCAAAATGGATGTATCAGCATCACAATCATCTATGATACATGTATGTACGCACAAACTTGCATCTGTTGTCATGATTGATGGATACAATTTCATACCTTACTCAATTCCCTCGGTATGTGCATGTACTTGGCCTTTCATTCATACACCCGTGACTGAGGACATGCAACTAGCAAGCACATATATTGTCATGATTGAAGGATACAATTGCATACCCTACTCAATTCCCTAGGTATGTGCATGCACTTGGCCTTTCATTCATACACCCGTGAGTGAGAACATGCAACTAGCAAGCACATACATACAGCTGCATGTGAAGTCATGATATAGGTGCGCATCTTAAGGTAGTCCTCCGTACGATTCTACCCATTTTTTAGTTATTCTTAGATAATTCCAGAAATAAATATAGTTGTCAGGTGTCTGTACCCTTCCCCACTACATGTTTGTTTTCTTCTTGTTGTAAGCCTCCCAATTTTACACTGCAAGGTCTATAACTCATCTTTTTATAATAAAAGAGAGGTCACCTCCTCCAATTTCTATTGAAGAAATCATCTACTTTACAAGCATTACTAATACAAATCTACCATCATTTCACCACCATAGATCATTCCAAAAGCCTAGAAGCGCAAGAACCAAACAGACAGATCACCTAAGAACTCCAGGCATAACCCAATAGGCAAACATGATGGAACATCAAGTATTAACCACTAGACTAAAACAACTAAATAACAGAAATAATAAAAGAGAACTAATGCATCTAGGATCCATTCTTCTCCAAATAGATGGCACCACGCCAAGGAAAATTGTATAGGTGGTGTTCAGCAACTGATCCGAGGAATGCATGACAGCCGCCCTTGTGAAGCGTTGTAAACCTCACTTGTCACCTGCTCTATGAGTCTTGCCTCGAACATTAGCATCTTTCGATTTTCCACCCTTATCTACAAAATTTCCCAGTTTCCTATCCAATGAAAAATAAATTTATTAGCAATGTTGGATCTTTAGTTAGTTTCTTTCAAACACAATGTCATTTCTAAATCTCCATATAGTCCAGCAAATAGAAGAAACACCAACCAAAACATTTTTTGTTTTGTTTTGAAAAAAATTCTTAATCCATCTTCCCAAACAAAAAGTTAGACTTTCAGAGGTATTCCCTAATCAAATGCACATTTAAAAATACTCCATACAAGTCTAGCAACTGAACATTGGAAGAAGAAATGCCTTTATAGTAAACTTACCATCAGCTATCATCATTCGTCTAATTGTATCTCTTTTATTGGAAACAACAGTTTCCTCACAATTCAACTTATGGCTATTCAAGAGCAACCAAGTACTACCCCAACAAACATTCTGGATCTAAAAGCATCACAACCCTTTTGTAACCTTTTTGTAATGTCTGGCATGGACAACTTTAAAATTCTTTTCTCTCACCCACTTGTCTTCCCAGAATTTGGTGTTAGCCCCATTTCCCACCCTGCTCTTTACAATGCTCATAAAAAGGTCTTCCATTTTTTGCAGGATGGACTAGAATTGTGAGTCACCCACCTTTGGTTTAACCCCCCCCCCCCAAAGACATTTCTTTTGAGCATATCTATTAAGAAGAGTACTTCGCTAGAGACCATGTTTAGTTTCTAAATTCCACCACCATTTGACCATCAAAGCTTTGTTCGTATGTTGCAAATTCAATAACCACAAGCCTCTTGTGTCCTTTTGTTTGCGGCAAGTTTTCCAGTTAACTGGTAGGTATTTCTACTTATCACTACTAGGGAAAAGCCTAGCAGTAGCGCGAGTTTTAGGCCTATCAGTAGCACGGGCTGGAGCGCTACTGGTACAACGCTACAACTAAAGCTTAGCAGTAGCGTGCCTCAACCAGCGCTGCTGCTAAATCAACTTAGTAGTAGCGCTTGCCCAGAGGAGCGCTACTGGTAATTAGTAGTAGCGCTTCTCCCAGCCCGCGCTACTACTATTATTTCGTATTTTATTTCTTTTTTATTTCATGTTGTATTCATACACCTTTACACAAGTTTTCATACAACAGGAATTTAGAGATTATTTTTACATCATAATGAGTTATTACATCATGGGGTGAAAGAACCGTGGACTAGTTTCAAGCGGATGTCCATCCACTTGAAACTAATCCGCGGTTCTTTCACCCAATGATATAATAAATATCATCATCATCATCATATCATTAACAACTTATCATCATAATACAACATTGTCATATAACACCTCCTCAAGATCATCGTTTTCATCAATGACATCACATAGCAAATTGGTCACTAGTCATAATCACAAGTACTCCTCATCATCAACTCTAACACATTGTACCACATAATAAGTACCTCATAGGACCTACTACATTCTCTTAGGACCTACTACATTTTCTAAGGTAAAATAGCAAAAAACAAGATAGCCCCTGACTCTCCATTATGGAGAATGGAGATTATCCCGTCTCCAATTCTTGCCTTTTGCTGAATGTTACTTCCAAGAACCTCCTTGCCAATGTCCAAACATTCTTTCCATTCTTTGATGAGCATGTGTTCACCGGTTTTAGAAATCCGATATGCACAGGTGAGCTCCCTAGATTTACCTGGAAGTATGTTCAGAACTGTAAGGCGACCATTCAGATACATCAAATGAGGCACACAATCCATCGGGAGTTTCTGTTGAAAAACATAGTAATAACTTCGTAGTTAGCAATGATGTACTAGTTTTAGAAGTATGCAAAAGATGCACGGTTGTCGTAATAGTAAAAAATCTTACCAGGGTATCTCCATAGAAGTTACCGTGGTTCAACACGTGCACTAGTGGCATGTATTCGCCATAATTTGGAGGAGTTCGATAATAGGTATTGTAATTCTCAAGGTAAGTACAAAATGCGATCAGATGACTTTTCTCCTCATAAGTTAATTCGGAGCCATCAGTGTAGTGGGTTTTGTCTATCATCTTCCGCACATTTTTTGAAGAATCAAAATAAGCTGTCAATGGAAATAAGCTGTCAACTATTTTGAAATAAACAATATAAATTAGTTAATAACTATGTTTGAGAAACTCACATTGCGGTACAATCGGAAGCGTATCAACAAGGACCCAAATGTCCATATTGTCTTGCTCGATGTCAGGATCACCAAGATCCATGGTGACAATCATACCCTCATAAAAACCATACATTTTGCAATGTGCTTCCCAGTTTTGGCAACCAAAATGGGTTACGCTCTCAGCATTGCACAGATTTACTTTAAAATCCATATCATGATGGGTCCTTAGGTGTATTTTCTTTGTTTCAAAATGTTCATGGTCTTCAAAACCAATCCTCTCTAAGACATAGCGTCTTGCATGGCATGGGATAAGCTAGTCGAATTGTAAAAGATGAAAATTAGACATTGAAATAGTTGAAGTCATGCTTAATTACGGAAAAAACACTTGTCGTTGTTGCGTACCGTTTCAACATCGAAGGTCTCCTCGAGTTTAATGCTGAAGCGCCGATCTTCGTCCAGCTCAACGAACCTGTCGCACATACCTCGATCGTCGTGGCACCAGCTGCACTCCCTCGGGAGACTGTCGTCGTCCGAGCACGACATTTCCTACGTTCATAATTCAATGATTAAACTTGTACAATTAAATATATGTACTAAAAAACCTAAATTAGATCATTATTTTTTTGAGAAAATCCAGGCCACTCGATATTTCCTATATATTCTAGCACAAGTCATGCCAGAATTCACGAAAAAATCCGGCATGAACTTTGCTAAAAAAGGACATATCGAGGGCCTAAAATTTGCCGGAACGGAAATTAATCAACACTCCGGCAAAACATAGGCCACTCGGAGGTGTAACCTGAACATGACCGGCCACTTGGGCAACCACATATCCTATATGAGCAACACAAGATATACATGGAGATTTGGCAGGTCTCACCTCAAGGTCGGAGGGGGTCTGTGACGGGGACGACGGCAGGGATGGTGGAGGGGCTCCTTGATTTCTGCAAAAGCAAAACCCTATAAGTTATCACTAATACATCCCGAATAATTGCTTAAAATAAAAAAATAACAACAAATATGACATGTTCAACTAGTTCTATTAATTCAACTAGTTCTTACTAAATATAAACTTACTATAAATAGAAAAAAACTAGTTCTTTCTAAAAATAAAGTAGTTTAACTAGTTATATTAACTTACTTACTAAACTAGTTCAACTAGTTTATTAATTTACTTACTAAAAATACATTAGTTCTATTTATTCAACTAGTTCAACTAGTTATATTAATTTACTTACTAAACTAGTTCAACTAAAACTAAACTAGTTTAACTAGTTTATTAATTTACTTACTAAAAATACATTAGTTCTATTAATTCAACTAGTTCAACTAGTTTATTAATTTACTTACTAAACTAGTTCAACTAAAACTAAACTAGTTCAACTACTAAAAATCATTATCTATGAACCCTAAATTAACATCTACTACTACTAAAAAACATCTAGTACTTACTAAGCAGAGAGAAAGGGGGTGGGGGAGGGGTAGGGGGCTTACAGAGAGGGGAGAGACGGTGACGGGGAGGTGCTCGGCGACGGAGAGGTAGGGCGGCGAGGGCGGGCTCGAGATCGGGAGGCGGCGGTGCTGGGCGGGCTCGGGCGGCGACGGTGAGGTCGACGGCGATGGCGGTGAGGTCGAGGGCGGCGAAGGTGAGGTCGAGTGCGGCGGTAGGCGGAGGCGCTGAGGTTGAGGGCGGGCGGGCGGCGGTGAGGGCAGGCTCGGGCGGCGGCGACAGAGGAGTAGGGGAAAGGGGGAGAATGGAGGACTTAGCAAAATTTTGAGTCGGTGGGTGGTTAATTGAGAAGTAGCAGTAGCGCGTTCAAGAAAGCGCGCTGCTGCTAAGTTAGCTACAACGCGTTCTGGTATACACGCTACTGCTACTCCTTTCTCTTTTTTTCCTTTTTCATTTAATTTTCTTCACATTTTATTTTTTTTCCTTTCACCTTATTCTATTTCTTTCATTTTCAATTACCTTTCTATTTGCTTTCCATTTAATTTTATATCCTTTATCAGTAGCGAGTTTAGAAGAAAATGCACTGCTACAAAGGACGTAGCGGTAGCGCGGTTCAATATGGATCACTACTACTATGTGTAGCCTATCGGCTAAGCCGTGGGAATTATAGTGGTAGCGCTTGTTTCTGAACATGCGCTACTGCTAATGTTTGAGCTATAGCGCGCTTTGCATGAACGCGCTACTACAAATTAGTAGTGGCGCCCTATTTTAACCAGCGCTACTGCTATACCTCTGTGTATAGGCTTTTCCCTAGTAGTGTATCATCATCACCCTACAATACAAACCTGACCCTAAGGAAAGTAGCTCTCTTCTTGTAACCCCAAGAGATATGGGGTAAAAGGAGATCATATAAAGGGGAATATTTCATAAGGAGGCAAGCACCAAAGTTGGTCTACCTGCAACACTACTAGGGAAAACCCTAGTAGTAGCGCGGGTTTTGAGGCTAGCAGCAGCGCGGCTGGCCGCGCTACTAATAAGGCGCTACAACTAACTTATAGTAGTAGCGCGGTCCGTACCCGCGCTACTACTGTTGACGATATCAGTAGCGGTTTTGCCGAACGCGCTACTATTACTTAGCTGTAGCGATTTCGCAGTCCCTCGCTACTGCTATATCTTTCATCATTTTCCCCCGTACCCCTTTCCCTTTCAGATACTAGATACTAGGTACTGCTACTAGATATCAAATTCATAAACCATTACTGGGTAATACTCCCTTCGTTCCAAATTACTCGTCATGGTTTTAGTTCAAACCACGACGAGTAATTTGGAACGAAGGGAGTACTAGATAACAATTACATGCATAGTCAACATGCATCCTCAAGCAGTACAAGGTCATATCAACGGCGATCATCATATGTAGTTCTAGATGATATCGACGACGATCATCATATGTAGTTCTAGATGATATAGCCACACACACATATGTAGTTCTAGATGTTATCGAAGACAATCATCATTCTCAAGCCTGGGCGGTTGGTGTTTCTGATAGTAATTTGGATGGCCTGTCCAACACGAAGATTCTTGCCATCGAGGAATTTCTTCCAACCAACCGAGTTTAAGCGAGTGCGACCGTCCGTGTCCACGCGGTAAGTACAGGTTGTGACGGAGCCCCTTGCAGTAAGGCGTAGTCCAACTGAGCCTTCTTCATCAGGATCGATACCATAACTCACAGATATGCTCTTTGCCAATTTCTGAATAAGAAAAACATATCAATTAATAAATAGCCTCGCAAATAAGTACATATGGATTATCTACACTATTAATAGTTTCCTTAGATTCTACACTAATAAGCATGTGATCGAACTCTACACTAAAACATATCATCGACTAGATTCCACACAACATACCATATCATTGGACTGTACACTAAGTATTTCATCGGATAATTTGCATTTGTAAGTATAACATACCATATCATGTCGATCAACCATGGTATTTGTCAGGCGGGTCACGAATGGCACCCCGACAAGGTCAGCACGTGGCGGAATTATGTCCCACAGGTTGGACACCTCCTCCTCGCTCAGCCTTGTTCTTTGAGCTACGATGGCTTCATGAAGTGGGTCCTCATCATCTTCATCGACTGGGTCCTCATTATCTTAATCATCTTCATCATCTTCATCATCTTCCACCAGGTTGAGATAAATGACAGCCAACTTGGGTCTTTCTGCTCTGAAGGAGAAGCTGATCAACTCACCACCAGTAAGACGCATGCGGGCGACGAAACGGGCCCATCCATCTCCTCCAATCTGTGACATATTGCGTCCTTTCTCAACCTCCATAGTGTACGGCCCCCTAGGAGCCTCAAATGTCACAGTGTCTCCTGTCAGCTTGTTGAATTTCAACCTCACATTGCATGGGACGATCTGTGTAAAATAAGCAAAATGACACAATGTAGTAATGCCAACACTAAAAATAAAATAGTTATTACATTTCATCTAATTTCTTACCGCCGCATGATGAAAACTCGGCTGGAAGTAGATGCCGAACAACTTGCCAGTTGCAAGGCTGCTGGCGCACCTTGACTTGCACAGTCGACATAGTGGTGGTGGTGGTGGCGCCAGTTTTCCTAAAGCAATATGAGCAAAGGATTAACGATCCACTTCACAGGGAAGAAAAACAGTACCATGTGATATTTTTGGTTCTTCCGCGAGAAGCAATTTGATGGACAATTATAATCCTAAGATCTAGTAACATATTAGATGACAAGGTACCACCTACATTTTGCCAAAAAGTAACTTATTAAAAAAACAAAAGCAACTACCTATCCATGTACAGAAAAAATAACAATAAAATGGTGCATACTAAATCAACTAAATGAACTAGCCTTCTAAATCAACTAAATCAAAATGTTCTAAATCAACTAAATCAACTAGCCTACTAAATCAACTAAATCATATCAACTAAATCAAAATGTTGCATATGAACTAGCCTACTAAATCAAAATGTAGCGGGGAGGAGGAAGAAGAGAGTAGGACGGAGGAGGAAGGCGGAGCGAGGAGGGGGCGGCCGGCGGCCAGTGGAGGAAGGAAGGAGGAGGAAGGCGGAGCGAGGAGGGGCCGGCCAGTGACGAGTGGAGGGAGGACGGAGGAGGAGGCCGGTACCGACTCCAGCAAGGAGGAGGAGGTGACGGCGGCGCAGAGGGAGGAGGGCCGACGGGGGAGGACCGGCTCGGGGGGTTGAGAGGGGATCCAGTGAGTGTGTGAGTGTGAGTGGATCGGATACAGGAGAGGGGGGGTGGGAGATGGAATGGCTTAGCAGTAGCGCACTATAGAGAAAGACGCTACTGCTAAACTACCTAGTAGCAGCGCGTTTCACAAAGAAGCGCTACTGCTATGTGTTAGCATGTAAAAATAGACTTAATTCAATGTATCAAAAATACATTGATCATCAACGATCTTTTTGTGTACAATCTGATTTGTCAATATGAGTCCTCACCAGTTTAGTGTAACGCCCCGGATTCGATGCGCCAGGTGTTTGCCAGTTATTCGCTGCCATTGCCATGTCATTTTCTTGTGTGTTGCATTTCGTCATGTCATCATGTGCATCTCATTTTGCATATGTGTTTGTCTCATGCATCCGAGCATTTTCCCCGTTGTCCGTTTTGCAATCCGGCGCTCCTATGTCCTCCGGCGTTCCCCTTTTCTCTCCTGTTGTGAGTGGGTGTTAAACTTTCTCGGAATGGACCGAGTCTTGCCAAGCAGCATTCGTATAGCACCGGTAGACCGCCTGTCAAGTTTCGTGCCATTTGGAGTTCGTTTGGTACTCCAACGGTTAACCGGGTAACCGTAAAGCCTCCTTCTCTTTGCAGCCCAACACCCTTCCAAACTGGCCCAAAACCCATCTAACTCCCCTCCATGCTCTCGGTCGTTCGATCACGATCGCGTGGCCGAAAACCGCTCCTCATTTGGACTCTTCTAGCTCCCTCTACCTATAAATATGTGGCCTCCCCCGAAATTCCTGTAGTCCAAACCCTAGCCAAACTCCTCCGCGCCGCCGGACATGTCCATCCGCGTCGGACATGTCCGCCGGACACGTCGTTTCATCCAATCAGAATCTGCCACATCATCACCGCCGCCCCGCATCCAACCCTGCGCCGCCACATGGCCCCCTCGCGCGCCGCCGCCACCAAGGCCCGCGGAGCCCATCCCGGACCCGTGCGGGCCCGATCCGCCGCCGCCGCGGCCCGCGGACGCCCGCGCGAGCCCGCGTCCTACCGCCCGCGCCTCAGCTCCTGGTCCCGTCGCCGGCGACCAACTCCGGCGACCGGAGCGCGACGTCCTGCGCCGTCACCCTCGCCGCGGATCTCCCCGAGCTCCGCCGCCGCCCCTGCGCCTCCCTGCCGTCGCCGCCCTTCTCCTCGCTGCGCCCGGCCGCCCCGACCGGTGCTGCCGCGCCGCCCCTACCCCGCCATGGCCGCCGCCCTCGCCACCATCTCGCCGGCCCGGATCTTCCCCGTCTCCGGCGACCCGCGCCTCCTTGCGCCGGATCCGGCTGGATCCGGCCGGGGACGAGCTCCCCTCGCCCTGCTGCGCCGTCTCCGGCGCCCCTTCTCCGCCCCTGGCCCGAGCTCGAGGACGATCCCGTGGGGCCCGCTCGTCATCCTCCCACGCCGGACGTGTCCGGTTTGGCCCGGACATGTCCAACCCCCCCTGCGAGGTCCATTTTTTCACTAAGTCCCCGTTTCTGTGTAATTTTCATGCCATGTTCATCATGCCGTATCTCTGCATCCATAGCTCTATTTTGTGCGTGTAATATGTCAAATTGTTCGCTTCGACGAGAAAATCATTTCATTCCATTGCATCATATTCATTTGAGGTCATCTTGTTGCCTGAATCATCGTTGTAAGAGTGCTTCATGATGTTATTCTGCTGAAACTGTTATAACGAGCTCTTTTGTCATTTTTGCCATGATTGATGTGTGCATCCTATGAGGTTTATGTCTACATGTGTTTTGATATATGCTATGTCTTCTTTACAGAGGTGCTTACCATGTATTTTTGTGATCAATGTGGTGACTAGCACAAGCATGCAAACTAGGCTTCGTGACATTGCTGATTTTAGTCCCTGTTCTGCTGTTATTTTGATGCCATGTAAACTTGATGCTACAGAGAGATCCATGCATATTTTGAGATACTTCAGTAAGGGTGTTTTGAACATATGGTTATTGTCTATCCATTCATGCCATTTTTTGCAATTATGGAGTTGTCTAGCATGTCATTTTCGTGCTCTACTTTTGCTTCAAAATGTTTCCTGGCACATTGTTGTTATTCAATTTGGCCAAGGTTGCTATAGTTGATCCTTGCATGCTATAGACTTGTTCTTGCCTTGTTTGGTTACACAAACATGTATTCTTGGTGATGCTATGCTTATCTTGTCATGCAATGACTTGTGCTGAGTGAATCGAGCTTGTTAAGTAGGGTACATGATGTTGCTGTTTTGCTAGGCTGAATCTGTTATTTCGTGATGCGATGTAAACCTGCTCCTACAAATCATTCTATGCATAATCTGGAGATGTGCTATAAACATGTTTTGATCTACGTGTCATCCTCTATCCATGCATGCCCCTGGTTGCATTTATAGGTTGATGTAGCTTGTTGTAATCTTGCTCTAAAGTTGTGTCATAATGTTGCTGTCAGCCTGTTAACATTAAGTTCAGTTGTTTCCATGTGTTTTGCTAGTGATCCATGCACCCTATGATCTTTATCTTGCCATGTTTAGCTTCACAAACATGCCTTCTTACTGTTGGGTGCCTTGCCATGCCATGTTTTGCTCCGTAGTGAGTTGCACAAGCTCATCTACATGCCTTCATAATTATGTTCCTGCCATGTTTGAATCTGTAATATAACTTGCTATGTTTACATGTGTGCCATCATATTTTCTGATCCTTTTTGGCTCATGGTCAGTAAGGGACTTTTGATCTATGATATTAGTAGATTCATGCCATGCCTTTGTTTGCCATTATAAGTTCCTGTAACATATTGTTTGATAGCTCTAAACATTGCAACCTGATGTTGTTTTCTGCAAGTCTGAAATTGTTATAACTTGCAATCTTACCATGTGTGTTTGAGCATGTTCTAGTGATTTCTGGAGATAGCTCAGTGTTCATGTTTTGTAATGCTTTACCTGTACATCATTCCCATGCCTTTTGTTTTCATGTTGATATGTTGTAGCATGTTGTTTTGATGCTTTCAATATGTCTAGTTGATGTTTTGGACAGCTTGTCCTTTAAACTTGTATAGTGTGCATGTGTTGAACCGTTGCTCCGTTTTGAGTGTGCTCTATATGAAACTTGCTTAGAATTGCATGTAGCTTCATATTATCATGTTGAATCCTTGTTTTGAGGTGTTTGCTTGATGTTTGGGTGCATTTCGCATTAATGACATGTTTATCTTGTTTTGCTCATATCTTCTAGGCCGTAACTCCGAACTAAATGAACTTTATATGTAACTTGACTAGAATCTCGTGTAGATCATCTTGGTGCATTTTAACTTGATGTTTAACCACTTCAACATAAGGTTTATTCAGACCTGGACCAACTTCGAAATTTGCATATGAGGACTTACCGGAAATGTTATATGTTGCTTCCGGCCTCATTTTAAACTTGCCTTGATGTGTTGCTCTTGTTTGCATCATCTCTTGCCATGAGTAGCTTCATGTAGCTTTGTCATGCATCATGCTTGTTGTGCATCATGCCTTGTTCATGTGTGGTGTGTTTATTATGTTGTGTGCTTCTTTTCGATAGTTCCTGTTTCGTTGCGATCGTGAGGATTCGTTCGTCTACGCTTGGTTCGGCTTCATCCGTTCGTCTTCTTCATGGACTTGTTCTTCTTCCTTGCGGGATTTCAGGCAAGATGACCGCTACCCTGGATCTCACTACTATCATTGCTATGCTAGTTGCTTCGTTCTATCGCTATGCTGCGTTACCTATCTTTTGCTCATCAAGCCTCCCATATTGCCATGAACCTCTAACCTTTGACACCTTTCCTATGCAAACCATTGTTTGGCTATGTTACCGCTTTGCTCAGCCCTCTTATAGCGTTGCTAGTTGCAAGTGAAGTTGAAGATTGCTCCATGGTGAACAGGATTTTGGATGGGATATCACAATATCTCTTATATTATTAATGCATCTATATATTTGGTAAAGGGTGGAAGGCTCGGCCTTTTGCCTGGTGTTTTGTTCCACTCTTGCCACCCTAGTTTCCGTCATACCGGTGTTATGTTCCCGGATTTTGCGTTCCTTACGCGGTCGGGTGATTTATGGGACCCCCTTGACAGTTCGCTTTGAATAAAACTCCTCCAGCAAGGCCCAACCTTAGTTTTACCATTTGCCTCACCACCACCTACTTTTCCCTTGGGAGTCGCTCTCTCGAGGGTCATCTTTATTATAGCCCCCCCCCCCCCCCCCCGGGCCAGTGCTTGTCTAAGTGTTGGTCCGAACTAGAGCCCTTGAGGTCTGGTTTTAGTTGTACGGATTGCTCATCCGGTGTTGCCCTGAGAACGAGATATGTGCAGCTCCTATCGGGCTTGTCGTCTCATCGGGCGGTCTTGCCGGTCTTGTTTTACCATTATCGAAATGTCTTGTAAACCGGGATTCCGAGTCTGATCGGGTCTTCCTGGGAGAAGGTCTATTCCTTCGTTGATCGCGAGAGTTTGTCATGGGATAAGTTGGGACACCCCTGCAGGGTATAATCTTTCGAAAGCCGTGCCTGCGGTTATAGGCAGATGGGAATTTGTTAATGTCCGGTTGTAGATAACTTGACACCAGATCCGAATTAAAATGCATCAACCGCGTGTGTAGCCGTGATGGTCTCTTTTTGGTGGAGTCCGGGAAGTGAACATGGTTTCTGAGTTATGTTTGACGTAAGTAGGAGTTCAGGATCACTTCTTGATCATTACTAGTTGACGACTGTTCCTTTTTCTCTCTCCTCGCTCTTATTTGCGTATGTTAGCCACCATATCATGCTTAGTCGCTGCTGCAGACTCACCACTTTAGCCCTTCCTTTCCCTTTAAGCTTTGCTAGTCTTGATACCCATGGTAATGGGATTGCTGAGTCCTCGTGGCTCACAGATTACTACAACAACAGTTGCAGGTACAGGTTATGCGATGATCATGACGCGAGAGTGATGCTTGCTTGCGTTGAGTTCTTCTTCTGCTTCTTCTTCGATCAGGGGATAGGTTCCAGGTCGGCAGCCTGGGCTAGCAGGGTGGATGTCGTTTGAGTTTCTGATTGTGTTTCATCCATAGTCGGGTGATGCTCTTATGTATTGTGATGTTGTATTCATGTGGCATTGTATGCCTTATGTATGTATCCCCATCTATTATGTAATGTTGATGTAATGATATCCACCTTGCAAAAGCGTTTCAATATGCGGGTCTATCCTTGGTGGGACCTTCGAGTTCCTTTTGGATAGGGTCGCATATTGGGCGTGACATTTAGGAACTGATGAAGACTCATATTGCGGCCACAAATTCTACACATAGAGTTCAATGAAGACCAAGTGCTTGTCAAAGTTTGAGAAGTAACATATTTAAGGTGGTAGAAACTCTCTTCACGGAGCGAGGTGGGACTAAATTTTTATAGTAAACTTAGCAGTAGCGCTTATTGGTGAAATGCGCTGCTACTATGCTACGTAGCAGTAGCGCTCGTCGTGGTAACGCGCTGCTGCTATAACTAGCCTCGCGGTGGCCTCGTGGGAATTATAGCAGTAGCGCATCTTTGAGCGGGGGCGCTACTGCTATATTTATTTCAGCAGCAAGTTACGCTTGAGCTCGCTACTGCTAATTAGTAGCAGCGCCTTATTTTAAAGCGTGCTGATGGTAAGATTTTGTGTATAGGCTTTTCCCTAGTAGTGCAATGTTGAACATTTTCCCCTTACTAACATTAGTACCTTTTTTAACTTATATTCCACTCATTTCCTATGTTTGTTTCTAACCCTCACACTGAAAATAGGATTACCTAAATATTTCAGAGGATAACCCCCAATTTATAGGTAAAAACCTTGAGGCATGATCATGTCTTCTCAATGGCATCCCAAAAATACTAAAGTACACATTTATGGAAATTTATTATGGTCATTATAGACATATGTTGAAAAGAACACAAAATAACTAGGGGTAAATGTGAGTAGTGGGTTCGAATTACGGGCAAAAATGCAATGGCCCTGTTTCATATGCCTTTTCAAATCAACTTGGAATAGCAAGGCACTTCGCTTTTTATGATGAATAGTATTTAGGGCTTCATGTAGAACGACTACCTCCTCCATGATGTATCTACCCTAAATAAAGACAATTTGAGTAATGTGAAATGATAGGATCAACTGCTAGGCTCAATCTATTATAAGTACCTTGGTGATGATATCAAAACACTTATTCAGAAACACAAATTGGTATAATATTTTGAATTTTCTTGGCATCATTGTTCTTAGGTACCAAGGTAATGAAACCACAATTAAATCTTGCAATATCCATCTCCCCCTTATAGTCATCAAGAAAAGACTTTAGGTAACTCATGCATCCTCATAAGTAGCTCCTAAAATAGTGGATTAGAGGAGAAGGTTCCTAGTAAGTCACGACTTGCCCCTCTTGGTGCTTCCTTGGCGGCATTGACTCAGAAGCAAAAGATTGGCCCATCGTTGTCCCACCATTTTCCAGTTTGCTGCCATCACAGGTGGCAACAGATAAGCCCGTGAGGCACCGATGAAGGTGGTTGCGAGGGTCTCTTTTGCGATGCTAGTGGCGAGGCTATGGTGGTTGCAAGGGTCTTGCGTGGTGGGATCTGGATGCATACCAGGACGGTGGACCAAGGTGGAGATGACATCGCCGAGCCTATGGTGGGTGGCATTTTTTGGTCTTGGTCGGCTGCGTGGGCAGCGAGAGGTGATGGCGGGCAAAGTCTCCACCACTTATGTTTGCCCTCCAACTTGGTGTCGTATCCGAAAAATACATGTCCATGTATGTGTTGCACGCCTCTCTGAGCCAGCTCCGATTCTAGCAGTCTAGGGCTTGCAGGATGTACTTGTTGTTCAGGGTGGATGATGGTGTCAATGAAAACACTTGTCTAGTGGTCATGGACACATCGACGACTATTCCACGAGCACAATCTCATTCCAGGTAAACCATTGTCCCTCATTTGGGAGTGCCGGTAACACGGTTGTATCCCTCGTTGGAGGCATCGTCTAGGTATCGAGGCTCAATGACAGCATGGTTGCAAAGCGACAAGTACATCTTACAACAAGTCTGATAAGCTCTGGTGTATGATATCGCTCTCTACCCCGTGGCCCTGTTAGCCAACAGGGTGTTTCCCTCAAGCCTAGACAAGTGGGGATAGGGATCCTTTTGACAACATGTTGCAACACATACGGGTTGGTGAGAGTTTGATGTTTCAGTGATTCATACCTACCCTCTCTACACATTTTTTCGTTTGAAAGTGCATCTTGTAGCTTTTGATCATTTGTGTGGTTTGTGCAATGGGTGATGGCGGTGTTCATGAGGAGCTCGGCTTGTGTGATGGGCATTCTTGAAGTCCTCTCTCCAGGAAGCTTGGTTGCGAGATGCTCATTTAGGCTATAGGGTGAAGAAATATGTCTGTTGATAGTGTGGCGTCTTCGAAGCGGGGTAAGAGAGTAGGGGTTCTCTTCAGTGCCAGAGATAGATGGTGGCGTGCCCATTCTGGACCAGTCCGGAATGAACAAGGGCATTTTCCAAATGCGGTGGAGCCTCCCCTCTTGCGGTGTTGGCCGTGGAGATTGAGGATAGCTCTCATCATTTCAAGGATCCTTGGGAGAGTATTTGTGGCGCACATGGACAAAGTGTCACACAGATCTGTGGCCACTCGATTGTGTTGTAATTCGCAAATTTGTCTAGTCCCCCGCAAGTGCTTAGGGCTTAATAGTTGTAAAGGGGGTTGACTCATGTAGATTTGGCCGTTGTAAAGGGGCTCCATGCATGTAGATTTCATAGAGTGCATGGCTCACTCATCCCACGTCCCATGTTTTTTTACTTGTAAATTTAAATTTATTATATCTTTTGAACCAAAAGTCCAATTTATATTATGTCTACATATTCATGTTCCTTGTGACAAGGCTTCAAAATAAGACCAATTTTGAATATGTTTTGACATATTTTCAAAATTTTGCTAAGTTTCAACTGCTAAAATTTACTATAAATGAACGATAAAACCAATATGTTTCGTAACTAAAACTTAAAACCATGTGGGGCTTCAAAGTTTTGACAAGTTTAAAAAACTTCAGCAAGTTTAAAATCGATAAGTTTCTAAAAGGAAAATGACATCGGGTATAACTTTGCGAAATTTTGTAAAACATGATATTACAACTATGAGGTTTTAATATTTAAAAGTTGGTACTCCCTCTGATCCAAATTATCTAATGCATCCTCTATACAATGTCCTCTATAAATTGTATAGAGAATGTGTCAATTAATTCGGATCAGAGGGGGAGGCTGGTTTAAAAGGTGTCTTAATGTATTTAAAATTTGTATTATTCGAAAGTACTCGTTAAACGAACACGAACACGAACACGAATATGCAAACAAAACTTAATTTTGACTGACATTTAAAAGATACAATGGTTTCAAGTTTTAAGATAAAGTAAAAATAACCTGGAGGTGGGGGAGGGCGACACATGCAACTCTGTCAAAAGCTGACGTGTATGGACCCAGTGTAGCGAGTAAGAGTTCATGGCATAACTAGTGCAGCAATCTTGAAGCAAATGGATGGCCGCATGCATGTGTGCGCCGAATGTGCATGCCCTTGGGAGTTTCCGTTTTGATTGCTTGTTTTTCCTTGTCTGGAAGTTTTTTTTTTTAGAACTTGCCCGGAAGTTGTTCTATAAGGTTTGTCTAAAAGGAAGTTGTTTTACAAGCATTGTGTGTTTGATGTAATTGATGTACAAATAACACAGACTCCTGAAAGGATTGGTTAGAAAGTAAAAGTACACATGAGCCTACGTAGAGAAAGATCACCAAACCGGATTGATGCTTCTGTTTACCTGCACCGCATATATAGTACTCGCTCCGTTTTATAATTCTTGTCGTGGATCTAGGTCAATGAAGGGAGTACTGAAGAGAGACACGCACACATATAAACGGGACTGGGCGGACTGGCTGCAGGAAGTGTTTGATGCGTATGCTCCAACAGCCACATTGATGCATGTACACCTGGCGTGTACCGTGTACGTACATACCATGATATGCACTGATCACTGGCTGATGGTCGGTACACGTACGTAGGATATATAGGCGCGTGCCACCCTTTATTCCGTCGTGCTGATCGTACATACTGTGCTTCAATAGGGTGGCTGCATGTGCCCTAATCAACGTACGTACACAGACTGTTGCTGCTCCATATCCATCCATCTCTCTCTCTCTCTCTCTCTCTCTCTCACACACACACACACACACACACACACACACTCTCTCTCTCTCTCTCTCCGGTGGAGAGAATCTGATCGTGGTGAGCTTAGCACGTACACATGAATACATATCGATCGTATCTGCCGTCGTCATATCGTTATCTGCTTCATTGCATAGGGCCGACTAGATGCTTTGCTGAAACGATGAAACTACCGGTGACATCGCAGTTCCTTAGCGCGGGCGTGCACGTACACACGTACGTATTTACCACCTTTATCGCATCGTTAGGTCCACTAGATTTCTACGTTTCTCTCGTGGCAGAAGAAAAGAACGACAGCAGTACTACACAGTGTTGGACACATGAGATTAAGATCAAATCGTACTTCTCGTTTTATAAGAGATTATAATGATAATACTGTAAGACTAGCTGGATATGTGGATCGATGCGCGTACCTTGCTTTAAGTTAATCACACGTACTGTCCATAATTAACCCCCCAGCTGTATGTATGCCCCATAGATATGTAATTACTTGGTTGCTTAATCAAGTAACATACTAATTAATCGATCGCCTGGTAATTGTCTGTACGAACACATTGACTTACTTGCAAGCAAAATTTAACAAGGCACACACGTACGAACACATAAAGGCCGGGAGAGAGAAAGAGAGATCTAGAGAGAGAGAGAGAGAGAGAGAGAGAGAGAGAAATTTAGAAAGGGGGAGAGAGATGATGGTGATGATGAAATGGATGAACAGCGCTACTATATGTGGAGTATGTGATGATGGACTAATAATTAGCCCTGGCTGATGCTAAATGCGGCCGCGTCGACAGTCGCATATACAGTATGTTGCTGCGTACATCACTGTGGGGCTCCGGACGAGCAAACCGGGGCTTCCTTGCGAGCCTGGATCACCTCCTTCCTCCCCTCCCCTCTTCTCCCTCTCTGCCACCACCACATCACTCGGAGTTCGTGCTGCGCAAGCATCGCCCGGCCCGTGCGCGCCTGGCAGTTAATGCGTAGAGTGCTTACTCCATTGCTGGCTGGCTTTCGATCCGTCCGGCCGCGCCACCGGCGGCGCACACACGCGGGGAGGGGAGGGTGAATGGGTGATGGAGACCGCCGGCCGGACCGGTCGAGCTACAGGGTAGACAAGGTTTTGTAGTAGTACTATTGTATCGTCACCCCGGCCGTGTTGCTTGCTCCCATACACTTCTTCCTCCTAGCTACATACAATTATTCCCTCCGGTCCGGGGGCTCCGGCAGCGGCAGCGCCAAGCTATATATATTTCCTTCCTGCCCACCTCCCAATCCCAACCTCGTTCATACATACTCAATTCTTCGAGATCCATAGAGATCTCTCATCCAAACCCATAGTACACATCGCAATTCACAATACAAATTGTAGATAGAGTCGAGCTGAGCTGAGCAGGGGAAGGTTTCAAAGAGAAGATAGTTCACAGATAGAGATAATAAGCATTTCCATGGGGCTGAGAGACATCGAGATGACGCTTCCGCCAGGGTTCCGGTTCTACCCGAACGACGAGGAGCTGGTGTGCCACTACCTGCAGAGCAAGGTGGCCAACCAGCACTTCGCCGGCTGCGGAGGAGCCGCCGGGACCATGGTGGAGGTGGATCTGCACGTCCACGAGCCATGGGAGCTGCCAGGTCAGTTTCTTGCTACTATTAGTTACTACAGTTAGTTGGGTTTTTTTTCGATCAAAGGAGGCTGGTGGAGGCCCACATTTTCAGTTAAGAAAATAGAGTTTTTACATGTCGATCAATCTCGATCCAATTTGTTGTTAGTCCCTCTCCACAGCAAGCTACTTGTCTCTTAATTAATTTAACTTCATTCCATGGAATGATTAACTAAGCACGCAACCGCATTTTATTGGCTCCAATTGGGGCTTGCCCGTCCTCGTTTTTGTTAATTAGCGCTCTAAATTAGTAGTACTACTCATCAACTTGTCATACCGGTTGTATTTACATGCATATACCATCTCGATCCTATGCAATTCCTGCAAGTACTGTGTTGCTTTTAGCTTCTAGCACAAGTTTCTCTTAAGATTTTTAAGTGGGCTACCACTGCAAGCATGAACTTCCTATAATTAATGTCTCCAGTTTGTCTAATTCACATCTAGATGTTTTTTCACGATGTCACATCTAACCTCCCATAAATAATGCAGCAACAAGAAACAAAGAAAAAAGTTGGGACAAAAAAAAAGACCACAAACATAGTGAACATCGGGTTAGATGCGACATAGTTATGTCACATCTAGATGTGTCCTAGACAGACCCTAATGTCTCACTCTGCAGTACTGGAGTATGTAAAATTCTTTGGATTAATTAAGGAATAATTGGCTTGCAAGTGGCCTTTCATAGCAGCACTATTTTTCCACCCCTTCCCCTATGTGAGCACTTATACAAAGTAACTTTAAATTCCACAATGTTTCGAAACTTCATACTCAAATTTTCCTAATTAACTTAAAAGGACTAGTGCATACTTTACGTTGCCCCTCGACTTCTCTTTCTATGTGTAATTGTACAACAGGATGTATATGATCTAATTATGCACATACGTTTGAGTATACACTTGTGGGGGAAATCCTAATCAACGTCCACTGATGCTTCTGTTGCTAATTGTGCGTCTGGCTGGCCATGGTGGTATGCAGATGTAGCAAAGCTGAGCGCAAACGAGTGGTACTTCTTCAGCTTCCGAGACCGCAAGTACGCGACAGGGCTGCGCACGAACCGCGCCACCAGGTCCGGCTACTGGAAGGCCACAGGCAAGGACCGCGTCATCCGGAGCCCAAGGTCGTCGTCATCTCGCTCCGGCCGGGCCACCATCGTCGGCATGCGCAAGACCCTCGTGTTCTACCGCGGCCGTGCCCCCAACGGCACCAAGACCTGCTGGGTCATGCACGAGTTCCGCATCGAGAACCCTCATTCCCCACCCAAGGTGGGTTCAATTGCAATATAAATCTGATGTCATCTGAGATTTTAATTGATAAGCCGTGCTAATATGCACGTTTGCATTTGAATTTTTTTGTGCAGGAGGACTGGGTGTTGTGCAGAGTTTTCCACAAGAAGAAAGCCGACACGGACTACGCCATGGACGGCAAGGCGGACCTCGGCAGCGGTGCCGTGAGCGGATCCAACTACCTAAGCTCCTCGTCCTGCCACGATCCGGAACAGTATCACCAGTCGCCTATGGCCCCGTTCCCTTCCATCGGCGCGGGCGGCCACAATTACCAGCTCCTGCCATGTGATCATCAGCACCCACACGGCGCAGCAGGCGTCTCGGTCAGCGATGTCGACCCCTTTGCCGTCATGCCACAACTGCTGAGCTACGACAGTATCCTCGACTTCAGCCAGCAACTCCATGGCGGCCGCAGTGCAGCGGCGTGTTTGAGAGACGGTGGCGATGATCAGCTGCAGGTGCAGGAGGAGCACTACAAGTACAACAGCTTGATATAGATGTGTGTATATGATGTAGATTGGTTGGTGCTGCATGCCGCTATATTGCTCGGACATATACACAGTAATGCTACATGTACAAACATGTTACATGGTTTTACAGAATGGGTTAATTTGATTGGTCAATTGGTGAGGAAGACGGCCCAACCCCTGAAAATCAGAGGGGCAAAGTTTGTGATTGATTATTAGATGAAAAGAGCCTGTAAAATCATGTATTTGTTTGTATGTTTAGCATTTTTGAGCCACGCGTTTGTTGACACAAACCGGTACGTTGACTCGGGTGCAACAAATCATATGACCCGGGAGCTAGACAAGCTGACCACTCACGTACCGGTACACTGGCTACGATGACGCACACCCAACCGGACCGGTATAGACATTTCTTACTACATAGGAAGCGCAACTGTTCATACCTCAGCTAATAAACTTCATCTAAAAAATGATTTGTATATTTCTGGTGCCAAGAAGAACTTATTTCTTCTTGAGAGCTTAATTACTAGTACCCCGTCCCAATTATCGAAGTTAAGGGCTTGTCCAAAGTCAAACTTGTTTAATGTCTATAGAAAAATATATTAACATCTAAAACATGAGATTAGTCTCATGAGATTCTTTATGAAATATGTTTCCGTACTATGTGTATTTTGTTTTGTAGATGTTGGCACATTTTTCTATAGAGTTTGTCAAAGATAAACAAGTTTGACTTTGGACAAGCCAATAACTTCAATCATTTTGGAACGAAGGGAGTAATTAGGATTTTCAAATTGTATTCTACTAAGGATCAAGCAACGTAACTAATTCTTCTACAAGGAAGATGCAAGAGAGGCCTCTACCCAATCAAGCCCTTGTTGATTTCTTCAGCTAAGATGACATACGATGTCATCAAGGCTTCACACTAATCTCAATAAAGTGGCAGCATTGCATAGGTCATGCATCCATCGATATAGTTTAAAACAAGCAACGGAGGAGACCAAAAATACTAATCAATGGCGGAATGATGCCCACGAGCCGCCCAGTAGCACGCTTTTGCACCGGGCAAGAAGCCCCCCTAGATTGTGTTGTTTTGTCGCCAAGGTAGTCAGAGTCGGGATTTGGAGTTGGATCGATTTTCCTCCAATAGAATCGAGTTGTGGAATCGAGGATTATAGTAGATTTACTCAAATAAGATATTTTGTATCCACACAAGAAATTCATATGGGTTCTATTGAGTTCTAATACTAATTATCGAGCAAAAAGACGTACACATCAATGCAAGTTGTATTCCACTTCTTTTCATGGCTAACCTACTATCTAGCCTGCATGTATGGAACATATATGAGAGGAAAATATTTAGAACATTTAAATATTCAACGCACGAAATTTACTTAGATTCTTTTTTAGAGCATGTGAATAGCCGATCACTTGTATAGCTGACCTGCAGTGCTGAACCTTGAAGGGTCTTGCTCTCCTTCTCCGATCAATCCCGACGCTTCCTCCTTCTCATGCCAATCCAGTTCATCAACAAGCCTGATCCTCAGTTCTAGTCTACGGTTTCTTAGGACTAGATCAAAGGTGTCGGCGACTGAGTGTTTAGGCTTCAAAGGGGAATAAAGGGCCATGATGCATGTGAAAAGGGGTTTGGATGATGGCATACTATTGTGCTACAATTAAACAAATGGCTTTGAGAAATTACTCGAATTGGACATGGTCGATACAATAGTCGGGATTCTACAGTTTTGCACAGGATCCTATGATTTGGATTGTGCCTCAACATGAATTCTACCTGATCCAGATCCATAGTGGGACTTGGATCAACACGCTTCCATAGGCTCGTGAAGTCATAGGTTTCTAGGTGTTGACTCGGGATTCTGACTACCTTGCTTGTCGCCATGTGGAACGAAGCTCCCGACACCTTGTTCGGATTTTGTCGATGAAGAGGTCAATGTGCGGCTGGTCCTGTGGTGTTCCCATAGGCTCCCACAGCTGCAATAACACATCATTTTATAAATGAGATCCGTTGGGTGTTTAAACATATGCCCCTTCATAAGAGCTTTATTACGCGATGTCCATAACAACCAAGCAAGCACCATAGAGGTATTACAAGCAAGCCTTCTATCCTTGCCACTCATCCCCTGAATAAGTTGATAAAAACCCGCAAACCCGGCCGGGTTCCATGTGCATCCCGCTATCTCATGGATAACACTCTACAGACATCTTGCTGTGATACATCAAAATAGGATGTGGTTGATTTTCTTATCTCTCCACATCAGACACATTTGCCATTGCCCGGACCATGTATTTTGATCACTTGGTACCCACCAGGAATTTTGTTCCAGTCCACTAGCCACAAAAATATTATGATTTCAGCCAGAATTTTGGTCTTCCAAATCCCAATCATTTTCACTCGAGGGGCCTCTTTGAAGATTTCTTTGTGCAAGGATCCAGTGGGGAAAACTCTGGAACGAATGAGTTTCCATGATACTAAATCCCTGCCCAAGCACAACCATATGTCAACCAATTGATTCATTCTATAGTTGCTGCCAATCAAAAACCGCATTTGGTCCAATCGACGAACGAGGGTGTGGTTGTAGATGCAATAGTTGATTCTTGATTGCTCTGCCATGGGTGTTCCTCATCTTCGGTCGTTGTGTACATACTCGAGTTGGAGAAGAAATAGTCGAGGGGAGGTAATGCTGCAGATGGGGACTGTGATCATCAAGGAAGGTGATTTTGGAGAAGCAGCGATGATCTTGGTGGATGGCCAATCTGCTCCGATGAGCCATCAACTTTATGGCTGAAGGGTGGCCAAGTTCTTTTCCTCACGGCCATGATGCCAAAGAGGGAGACAATATTGCATTAAGGTAGTGTCCATGACATGTAGCTTTTCAGGACTTACCGAATCAAGTGGGCCTGTTCCCGGAGCTAGGGAGATTGGTGTTGCTCGAGAGTAATTTTGGGCATGATTGCATCCTTGCATTTCTGTTAGGTGGTCGGTTTACAAGTTTCATGGACTTCTGTATAATTGTGAGTTTCTTAGTGTCCTGCTTAGAGGTTGTTCTGCTCCATCCCTTTAATTTAATGTACTATCAGGTCCTTCTGGACCCTTCCCTTTTTTAAACAATTTGATTTATAAGGTTTGGAACTAACAAGCAACAAAATGAATAGCGCGCAAACTTAAATATCATAGTCATGCACATTAACATCAAATTTGCACCTCTGAAAGTGAGTGGAATGCACTTCAGATGGATAGCAAGGTTAGAGGCAAACATGTGCTTCATCGCTCCATTATTCTCTAATGGATTTAAATCGTCTTTTATCAAGCAAGTTATTGGATCGATGGTTAGTTTTGGTTTCAACTGAATGGCCTGGGTTTTAATTATGATTTAGCATTTGTTTGTTTGTTCATATATCGTGTTGGATGTTATTGGAAATAGTATTTGTTCTGAAAGTAGAGTGAATTTGTTTGGTGCATGGTTGTGTTGTCTTTGCATGTTTTGGCCTCGGTGTTAGCGGGTGGTGCTTGTGTGAGCTGCTTGGCAGTTCCTATTACATGCTGAAACCGTGAAATTGTTCCTACTACGCTCAAATGGGCTGGCCCATGAAACTCTAGCTTGCTTAGCTCGGCTCCTTGCTCCGCTTGTAGGTTTAGCTCAAAAGAATCGGCTATCATTTCTTATTTGAAAATATTTGTTAAATCAAAATTTGTTCATGTATATGTTTTTCAAACATCTTGGATTTTAATAATTTTTGTTATTTAAAAAACTGAATTTTTTAACTTCTTGTGAATTTTAAAAATATTCATGAATTAAAAAATATGTTCCTAATTAAAAAAGGTTCTCAAATTTTAAAAAAATTCACAAACTCAAAAAAGCTATAAACCTTTAGAATATCCAAGAATTTTAAAAATATTGATGGTATTAAAAAATGCTATACCCTCTGATCCAAAACAAGTGACGTGGTCATGGATTACAAAAAAAATTCTAATTAAAAACTATATTTTTAATTAATATTTCTGAATTAAATTCTGAATAAAGAGAGGAAAAAATAAAAAGTGAAATAAAAAAGTAAAGAAAGAACAAAACCAATGGAAAAACTGTCAAAACTGGTAGAGTAAACATGGAAAGGAAAGAAAATAAAAAAACCAAGCAGAACCTTTTCAAAACCGAGAAAACCGGCGGGCCTATTAGGGCTACATAGATGTGAGTTTTTTACAGCAACTATTCTACAATACATGGGAGAACCTATTCGTATTTTTTAAAGTTCGAATTACAAGAATTTAATTACATCATATGATGTGCCATATCGCCGGCCACTAAAACCTTTACGTACAAAGTTTTGGAGTACATCGAACCAGTGTACTTGGCATGTGTCCGGGGTCGTTGGGTTTCTATAAACAGACACAAAAATCTCAATGAGTGACAGACATCCTTATATGCGGGGCCCATATAGTCCTCGATGCACCATGAAACTCAAGATCTAGGGAGAGATAGATAGATAGACAGACAAACAGATTCGAAAAAACAGTAGCCGGGCTGTTGCCCTCTCCTCTCGGGTACCCCCAGTTCGTCCACCCCTTGCATACTAGTCTTTCTCCTCCCCTGCCCATGGTCCATTTCCAATGCACCCAAATGCTCATATCTCGTCGATCGTATGCACATCTACAGCAGCTAGCCCTGTAGCACATCGATGGATCTCCTGCAGCACGCGTACGCGAGTTCTATCATAACTCATTCATTGATTCTGCATCCCCATGAACACTCCTAACCTTCCCACTACTGGTGCCATGCATGTATCATCTCTGTATGCCCCAGTGAGGACTGTGGTGAAACGGAGCACTCCCACCACCTCGAGCATCGCACTCGCCTGGAGGTGTACGTACGTACCGTATGCTGTTGCTCATGTGCATGTGGTTGCTTGCATAGCTGGTGGCGCTGAGAGCAACTCTAGCAGATCCCGTAAAATCCCGACCCGCAAAATGCGTTTGCAATTCGATGCAGATCTTGTTTGCGGGACAAAAACGTGCGCAACCGAACAAAAACCGTATATGGAACTGCATAATTTGAAGAAAACAAATTCACGGGAGAAATTGCAACCGTAGTAGTTCATCACATACTACATATACTACATGATCAAACACTAATTCATTACAAACACTAGTTCATACTACTACATTCACTACTAGTACTAGACGGGGTGGGGATCTCACGGTGGCGAGCACGCGGCCATGGACGACACGGTGGAGGAGCTCAATCCTCCTCGTCGGAGCTGCCGAGGTCAATGTACTTCTGTTTCTGCTCCTCGCGGATGCGCCGTCACTCGTCGTCCTTCTCCTTGGCGGCAAGGTTCGCCGCGACCGCCTGCTGAACAAGAGGTCGTCGAGCTCCTCCTGGTGGCGCCGGTGCTCCGCCTCCTCGCGCAAACTGCGTTCGGCAATGGCGTCCGCGACCGCGTCGTCATCAGCGACGAAGTCCTTGGCCCGGGGACACCGCGGCACACAATCTCCTTGGGCTCCTGCTTGACGGCGACGACCTTGATCTCCTCCGGCTCCTCCGACCACTCCCTCCTCGCAGGGAGAAGGCTCGCGCCGGAAGAGGAAGAGCTAGCGGCGTGGGAAGATCTCGCGCCGGAGGACGAGTCCGTGGCGGAGGAGGGCGTACGCCCGTGCCGACGGTCGTATTCCTCCGTCCCGCGGACGCGGAAGCTCACCGGCGGCTAGAGGCCCCGGTTCGTCCACTTCCTCGCCCCGCGCTTCCTCGCGCCGTCCCAGCGGACACGCCGCTCGCGCTCGGGGTCGCCACCGCTGCCGGATCTACTCCCGGAGCCGCGGCCGGAGCTCCACATGCGGCCCCACATGGCGGCTGGAGGCGGAATGCGGCCCACCGGCGACGAGAAATGTGAGGAGTGGAGTGGGAAATTGCGAAGAGACGCAGCGGCGGGGGATAGAGTTTCGACCCGCAAATGCACCGCGAACCCGTAGATATACTAGTGGTGGGGGGGGAGGGGCGGTTTACGTGTCGCGGTAAAAAGTTGTACGGGCCGGGCGAGTATACGGTCTCTGTTCTGGTCAGAGAATTAGGCCGAATCCGTATACTCGCCGAAGTTTTGCCGGTTTGCCATTTTTGCGGGGTTTGTTAGAAAACGAGGCATGGGGTTTTTGGACGGGCCGGTCATGGAAGCTACAGGCTAGACCGATCGATCCAAGTAGCCGTCGGCGGGACCACGGGTGCGCCAACTTCTTCCTGCTCCGCTGTAGTAGACGATGCTGTTGCTTTCGACAAAGCATTATTGATCAATTGTACTTGTATTTGTAGGGTCGCTCACCTACCGCCTACCGGTGTTCCTGTCTATCATCCTCCCGTGCATCTGCACCGAGTGCTCAGCTCCTCTTGCTCTCGTGCTCGTTTCCATGGATCGTCGCTGGCCGTTTGTGCCGGAAGACGATCATCGAGCCATGCATGTGACGCACTGACGATACTGACGGCGACCGATCGGGCTCAGCACCCCGTGACCCCCATTGTTAATTGCTGGCTCTACGTGCGGACGTGCAGTATGATCCATCCCGAAGCAGCCTAAGCTAGATCTTGGATTATATGATTATATCTCGTTTGGAGTATGTGATCACTTCGGGGGTTTATTAACTACTCCTGATGCGGCACTCAATACTCAGATGCTCTGCATGCATGGGCAGATGAATCTGGTCCAGGTACGTAGGTCGCATGCTTGATGCCATGGCCGTCTCTTTCCGCTCTTAATTAGCTAGGCGCGTGATCTGGGGTCGATTGAAGGACTAGAAGACACAAAACAGGATCAATCAAATCCCGCGTTCTTTTTTTGTTATAGCAGGGGGCCTAGCTAATAAGATCGATCTAGACTTGAACGATCCCGCGAGAGCGCGGCGCGGCATTTAATCCCCTGCCGGCCGGCCGGCTAGCTGGTGTCATCTTCCTTTCGCTCTCTTTAAACCATCATCATTTCCGGCTGGACCGGGCTTGGCTTCAATGAACTATATGTATGATGATGAATGATGATGGATCGGTCTCCTCTTATTCAGGCGAACGAGGACGCGCCTAGGATGGGTGGTTCCTTGAAACCAAAATTTATCATCATTTAACTGAAAGTCCGTCCTGTTTCGACTTCACTTTTGACCTACTACCAACGCAAATTTAAAGCAGGAAAATATAATCTTGCTTTAAAATTAGCATTTAATGTAGTATACAGAAAAAGTAAGGCACTTTCACTAGCATTTAATGGCAGATTGATAAGACAGTTTTATCTTAGATTTCACCATGTTATCTACAATGGGTTATTTGTTAGTCTTATCTTCTATAACTAGATATCTCTAAATATGTGATGCGACATATATTAATTAAGAAATCATCTCTTAATTAAAAGAAGCCATCACAGAAGGCGATACACAACTCTAATCCAGGAAGTGAAGAACCTTGTTTCACAAAGAGACACTCTTTTCAAGCAGATTAGTAGGGAGCAGAATAAGTTTAGTCACCACTTTCTGGTTACACTAGAATTAGTCTTCGCACAGTGTGTTGGATTGGTAGTAGTCCTGTAGATGTCCCTCATAACGAAGGGCTTCTTGTAAACTCATTTATCTTATCTGTATCAGCCCTTTATTCTGCAAAAAAAAAATCATGCACATTCTTATGGTTTCTCACTCCTCTAACTCACATTTATCATAGGTGACACTTCTAAGATAGCATTGTTGTATATGTCCTAGCGTAGCATACGCAAAAGGCGAGGCCTTTAAAGATAATAATTCGAGTCTCATTCATAAATCAAATAGTAAGGTGTCAGCGAAGTAAACACCAACCTTACAAAATTGAAAGGATAACAAAGCCCTAGCAATACCCAAAATGACCACCAGTCAAGAATTTTGTTTACAATCAAGACCAAAAGATCATAAGAGCTTGATGCTAACATTCTTCACCTGCCTTCGGCCCACAACAACCACTAAAGAAGGAAAATGAGATAGAGAACCTTTTTATCCGGGCTCGAAGTGAATCCATGGCTGATCTTTAGCTTTCCATACGCCCAAAGAAACTCGCCAAAGACAA
Source organism: Triticum aestivum (assembly GCF_018294505.1). Lineage (NCBI taxonomy): Eukaryota > Viridiplantae > Streptophyta > Magnoliopsida > Poales > Poaceae > Triticum > Triticum aestivum. The sequence goes on along the minus strand of NC_057810.1, from coordinate 697,915,740 downwards.
AGCCATCTCTGTGAAAATAATCTAGCTAGGCAGCACCCTGAACAAATCATCAAACTCTAGATTTGACACCCCGCATGACAATATCGAGGTAGAAAACCTGACCCACCATCCTTCAACCACGGATCCACCGACTTCCAACTAACGCCGACGTAGATCATCATCGGCCACCTGCTCCTGAATAAGCTCCATTGCTCCATGCCGACACAGAGCAAATGGCTCGTGGCAATGGACTCAAAAAAGACTAGTCCACCACAAGGATGCCTCTGTCGTCATGTCATCCCCGCTTTATATGACAATCCCCACACTACTGACGACCATGAGGTTGTCATGTGAGGAGAGCGGGCATACGATGGCGCCTAGGCAAGATAGCCTTTCTTTCTTACACAGGAAGAAAAAAACTAAATGTCCATGGATTGGGAGCCTGCCATGGGTTTACCATAGACATTGATTCAGTGGTGATTGGTACGGAAAAGGCGAGGCTCGTTGCGAAAATAACTTCAAGCCACACCCTTCTTCCGTATGTATGCGTCATGCATGTGGACAGTATGCATGCATCAGTCGCCGAGTTGGATGGCCTCAACACTGCTAGGACTTCAACTTCGACTAGGTGCGAACCTGTGATAACGACACGAAGTTGTTGGAAACCCGCTCCGAATGGTCATGTTAAAATCCATGTTGATGGGGGTATGTCCCATGATGGGCATGTTGGAGCTGCGACAGTAGTATGTAGGAATGAACATGGTTAGTACCTTGGGTCCTCTATAATTGTTCTACCGGATGTTATTAGCCTACAGTTTTAGAGACCATTGCTTGCCGTGAGGCTTTGCCACTTGCGGATCATCTATCTTTGGATCACTTGGTAATTGCTAATGACTGCAAACCGGCTGTGGGTGGCATCAAAAAAGGGGTAGGAGGCCCTCATATTACAATCGTCAAGGAGATAAATAATAGAATAGCACATTTTGCTAGCTGTGATTTTATGTCCGAAGGACGTTCTTCAAATACAATCTTATAAAATTGTCTACCTCGCTTCTGCAAGGTCACTACTTGTGGCTTATTTCCCCTCATGACCCCATTTGTATCCCTTTGAATATTGCTCCAAATTAATAAAGTGTGGGATCCCTAAAAAGAAAATCAATCTTGAAAATAAATCTAGGGGATGCCGCATTTCTTCTTAGCTTACTCTTATTCGACATTTTTTCTCAAAAGCACAATACAGACGTTGATGCTCACATAGATGCACATACACACACTCTTCTCAATGCACAAAATATCGTCCTTCACTGGGTTTTTTCACTTTTATGAGACAGACAAGTGTTAAACCTCGAGTTTCATCCCTAGTGGGCTGGGGGCATGGTACAACCACTCTCCTAATAACAAGCCAACCATGAGTTGGTTCTCTTTTTTTTTGGCTTTCGATAGTGGTATATTTGTAACTCGATTTTCCCCTTTTATCTGCAAAATTAGAGTCCTCTTTGATTGAAAATATTTATGAAATACTGTTGTAGGATTTACCTTTACGATTTTTTTGATGTTGTGGGATTGCAATTTAGATAAACTTTTCCTCCCCCGCAAAAACATAATGAATTTTACCTCATTTGGGCCCCAATGATTGGGAATTCAAGTATTGTGGCTGGATTGAGATATATGATTGTTTGGCTGCCACATGAATTGAAATCATAAATTTGGAACTAAGCACCGGTGAGTTAAAATATGCCTAAACCAATTCCTTACTAGCAATAAGGATAAATGGAATTTGTGGGTCTCAAACACTAGTGGCACTTACATGAACAAATGGACCATAAACACTCACAAACAAATATCCCCTCTATGCATAATTCATCTATGGAAGTTTTAAATAATTTTATGAAATTTCCTAGGGTGTGAACGCGAGGTTGGAATTTTGAACACCCATATTTCAAGAAGGGCGTCTGCTAGTACATCAGAGCCACTTACATGAACTGGTCCGCTGATAAGCTGAAACTTGCTTCTCGCCACTTAAACATGCCCATAAAAATTCAAAAAAAGTGCAAAAATTGTAAATATGAAGTTGAAGTTTAAATACAAAAGTTTCACAAAAGTCATCCATAAAAAAAGTAGGGCCCACTTGCATGAGTCGATAGTCAATAAGCTGAACTTACTCTTCGACAATCCGTAAAACCTCAAAGTATTTCACAAAAGTTTCATGCGGTCTTGTATTACTAAAGATGGCATGTCGAACTATTTCTGCACTTTCCTCCCATGTGTTTTTTAGATCATGCGCATCAAAGAGGCCCTAGGGTAGGATCTTAGCTACTGATTGTCAAATCAGTGATTTTAATCTTTAGAGTAGGCTGCACAACACAACCACGTGTTGAAGCACACCCTGCTTTGGAAACCAACTTAGCGATCCACGTGCGCGAGGGAAACCAGCGATGGTGCATGCACTCAACAAAAATCACACATTATTGTGTGCCATTGTACTACTCCCTCCGTCCGGAATTAGTGGAACAATTGGCAGAGGAAGCAAGTAACCAGTGAAGTTAACATGCGGATATGTATACATGTATGAGGGTTTTGGTAACCGCTTGAAATTTTGACCAATGTAATTAATGGCGTAGTGGTTGTAGTGTGCCGACCTTCTGTCGCAGCATTGTGGGTTCGAATCCCTCTGATGCTATGTTTTTTTCCTATTTCTATGGGTATACACAAAGGATTTTTGGAAAAAGAGGAATTCAGGATTCAAACTCGAGACCACCAAGGGGCCATGAAAGATAGGAGTGAAGGAACAACCACTATGCCATGAGCAGGTTCGTGCATGAAACTAGTTCTTTAATATTTTGACTTACTCCAGATATTTGATTTCAAATTGTGAACGGCATTTCCTTGGTATTCCATGGTAACCGCATTTTTCGCACCCCACCCCCACCCCCCGCCGGTAATTTTTGTGCATTTAGAAATCAAAACATTGCCTGTTTCTCATTGTCCCGCCATTCATCACTAGCCGCAATGGTCTTGGTAGCATGACCAAACACAATGCTGACTGATTTTTGGGTCAATGTCTTCCAAACAACATACTCTTTTTTAGCACATGCCACTTATTCTTGAATTTCTTTTTGATATATTCTCTCCTCGTGCGCTCAAAGAACATCCTTATCAAGTTTTCGTACCCAAGGTTGGCCAAACATCCTTCTTTGCCACGGTTATTGTCATTCACTTCTTTCACACAAAATATCAATGAAAGTTCTAAGGCCCACATTATCTCACCGTGCTTTCATCAATTTTCATTATGTCCATACACGAGAATTGCAAGAATTAATATGTATGACAAACATGCCATTAATATTTGCTCTATTGCAAATACATGATAGCATACAACTTCTACAAATTGTTACTTATAAAAAATATAGTAGCAGCACCCCCATATCAAAATTTTGATGAAAACATCATGCAACGACTCATGATGAAACACTAGTAGAAAAAAGGGCTTTTTGTCCTGGTTCGTAAGGGCCTTTAGTCCCGGTTCTGGAACCGGGACTAATAGGTCGTTACTAATGCCCTTGACCTTTAGTCCTGGTTCTTACACGAACCGGGACAGATGGGCCTCCACGTGGCCGGTGCGGTGAGCCCAGGCAGGAGGCCCTTTGGTCCCGGTTGGTGGCATTAACCGGGACCAATAGGCATCCACGCGTCAGCATTTCAGGTGCTGGGGTTTTTGTTTTTTTGAAGGGGGGGGGGGGCTTTAGTGGGGTTTGGGGGGTTAATTTAATTGTTTCATATATTGTGTTAGCTAGCTAATTAATACAGAGAAGTGTCCTCTTTTATCTCCGTGCTTGGTCGACGCTACGTACTATATGTATAGAGAGGACTAGACACGCTAGCTAGTAAGCAAATGAAGGAAACAGAAGATCGTCATGAACATATGCATACAGAGAGAAGTGATATCGACCATCTCTCCTTCTCTGAGAGATTGGTCGAACAACAAGTTCTCGTATATCTATCCGACGCTACTGGCTACATATATACAATATAAGTATCTCTTACAATATAATCTCCTAATTAAAAACGAACTGATCAGGGTCCACATGGTATTCTCCGTCTTTAGCGATCACGTGGTCAAGAAAGAATTCCGCCAATTCCTCTTGAATTCCTCGCATACCATCTGGTGGTAGGAGTTCATCCCGCATCCGCTATATCTAATTTGAAGAAGGTCAATACATATATATGAATAAATGAAACTGAACACAAATGATGGTAATAAAATAAAATTGTGAATATTATTATTTACGCACTTCATATTGTTTGTCGGAGTAGCCCCGCTCACAGGTCGTGTGGCGGATGGACTCGCAAATGTAGTATCCACGGTAATTATTCCCTTGTTCCTGCCACAACCACTTTACAAGAAATAGAGGTCAATCAAACTGATAATTAGCAAGCATGCTAAATGGTATTGATGAAACTAGCGCTTGAATCACTAGGAGATGTGTGGAACATATATGCTACTATAGTACTTAGTTTCGGTGTCTAAATTGCAGCTTCTTCGGCAGTCCCGGAGTTTTTGAGGTGAATTTATTCCAAACCCTGCCAGACAAATAAAACAATTACTTGATATCAGGAAAAGAACAAAGTTGCCGATATGGTGCGATAATGATCGATTTAACTTATTTCTCTAGAATTGCAGTCATGTCCGCATACTCCTTGGGATATTTTCGTCCCGAGTCTAAGACGGTTACTAGTCCCTGCTCAAGCTTAATCTCTAGGAGAATATAGTGGAACCTGCGCACGCATGCATAACTCATCAATTACATTACTATAACCTCGACTAATAAGGGAAACCGAATATGCACAAGACAGTAACACTCACTTGAATTCGTAAGGGAAGAGTACTATAGCTTTGTTTTGATTTAATACAAACGATTGTAGCAGCTTGGCCTCGGTATCTTTGGCCTAAAATTTGTTGGGGAACGTAGTAGAAATTCAAAATTTTCCTACTAGTCACCAAGATCTATTTATGGAGAGACTAGCAATGAGAGAGAGGGGAGTGCATCTACATACCCTTGTAGATCACGAGCGGAAGCGTTCAAGAGAACAGTGTTGATGGAGTCGTACTCGTCGTGATCCAAATCACCGAAGATCCTAGTGCCGAACGGATGGCACCTCCGCATTCAACACACGTGCAGCCCGGAGACGTCTCTCGTGCCTTGATCCAGCAAGGAGAGAGGGAGAGGTTGGGGAAGACTCCGTCCAGCAGTAGCACAACGACGTGGTGGTGATGGAGGAGCGTGGCATTCCAGCAGGGCTTCGCCAAGCACCGCGAGAGATGAGGAGGGAGAGAGGTAGGGTTGCGCCTTGGAGAGAATAACTCATGTGTTGGGCAACCCCTAGACCTCAACTATATATAGGGGAGAGGGAGGGGGCTGCGCCCCCTCTAGGGTTCCCACCCCAAGGGGTGCGGCAGCCCCTAGATCCCATCTAGGGTGGCGGCCAAAGGGGAAGAGGGGGAGACTTGCCCCCCAAGCAAGGTGGAGGCGCCCCCTCCCCTAGGGTTTTCAACCCTAGGCGCCTTGGGCCCTGGTGGGGGGGGGGCGCACCAGCCCACCTGGGGCTGGTCCCCTCCCACACTTGGCCCATGCAGCCCTCTGGGGCCGGTGGCCCCACCTGGTGGACCCCCGGGACCCTCCTGGTGGTCCCTGTACGTTACCAATAGTACCCGAAACTTTTCCAGTGACCAAAACAGGACTTCCCATATATAAATCTTTACCTCCGGACCATTCCGGAACTCCTCGTGACGTCCAGGATCTCATCCGGAACTCCAAACAACATTCGGTAACCACGTATATCTATTCCCAATAACCCTAGCATCATCGAACCTTAAGTGTGTAGACCCTACGGGTTCGGGAACCATGCAGACATGACCGAGACAACTCTCCGGCCAATAACCAACAGTGGGATCTGGAGACCCATGTTGGCTCCCACATGTTCCACGATGATCTCATCGGATGAACCATGATGTCAAGGATTCAATCAATCCAGTATACAATTCCCTTTGTCTAGCGGTATAGTACTTGCCCGAGATTCGATCGTCGGTATCCCGATACCTTGTTCAATCTGATTACCGGCAAGTCTCTTTACTCGTTCCGTAACACATCATCCCGTGACTAACTCCTTGATCACATTGTGCACATTATGATGATGTCCTACCGAGTGGGCCCAGAGATACCTCTCCGTCACACGGAGTGACAAATCCCAGTCTCGATTTGTGCCAACCCAACAGACACTTTCGGAGATACCCGCAGTGCACCTTTATAGCCACCCAGTTACGTTGTGATGTTTGGTACACCCAAAGCATTCCTACGGTATCCGGGAGTTGCACAATCTCATGGTCTAAGGAAAAGATACTTGACATTTAGAAAAGCTTTAGCATACGAACTACATGATCTTGTGCTAGGCTTAGGATTGGGTCTTATCCATCACATCATTCTCCTAATGATGTGATCCCGTTATCAACGACATCCAATGTCCATGGTCAGGAAACCGTAACCATCTATTGATCAATGAGCTAGTCAACTAGAGGCATACTAGGGACATGGTGTTGTCTATGTATCCACACATGTATCTGAGTTTCGTATCAATACAATTCTAGCATGGATAATAAACAATTATCATAAACTAGGAAATATAATAATAACCATTTTATTATTGCCTCTAGGGCATATTTCCAACAAAATTTAACCATATATGCATCTATGATATTTGTGTTAATGAACTCAATATCACCGATTTTTCTTTTCTTCAATTCGGCGATCTTCAATCTGCATAATATAGTGAGGATAACTAAAAATACATGCAATGAAAGAGCTGACCTATATATAGAGACTTAATGACATAAGTAGTACTACTTACAGGTAGTAGCAAGTGGTCATTAACTTATCGAGGGCCTTTAGATTGAAAAAATCAAAGAACTCCTCAGATGGAACATTCAACAGTTCAATTTCAACGAGGTCATGCTCCTCTCTAACTCTCAGCGTCAAAATATTCCTCCCCTTAGTCTCTCTGCAGGTTTTCATATACCAACCATGGAATCTTCGCATCATCGTTGTTAGAGATCTTTCATCTTTGATGAGAGGCTTCCCGTACACGTATTTGTGTTCGTCCACCTCCAAGAAATCAAAATGTGCATCGTCGGGAAGGTAATCTCCAAGATCTTTATAACCGGGCACCATTGTCCCGCCCGGATGATTCGCGATGACGCTAGACACCTGGAGCGGGGGAAACGATTGGTTCGCTTGTTCGCCGAGCTGGGCAACTTTTTTCCCAGCTCGTTGTTTTGCTAACCTTTGACCACTGACAGTACTTCCCGACCGCTCCGCTTCGATAAATGACTTTGTAAGAATGCGCTCATAGTTGTCTTTCACCGGAGACTTTGGTGGTTTCTTCAGGGCAGCTAGAGTACGCTTCGCTTTTACCGGATCTATCTTCTCCTCCGGAGGTGGATTTTTCTTTGCTTTCACCCCTTCAAAGAAGTTGGTCACTTCGGCTTGCAAGATCTTCGCGTTTTCCTCCTGGCTCCTCTCGTATGGTAACTTCTCTGGAGTCTTCACAGAAGGACCATATCTGTATTGTCTGCCTCTGGCTGTACTGCTAGACGCCGGAGCAGACGGAGCGGCTGCGGCTGTCTTTCCTTTCTTACGAGGCCGAGGAGAAGGACGACGCGCCGGAGCAGCCGGAGCGGCGGTGGATCTCTTCCGCCCTTGTTGACGAGGCGGAGAAGGAGGAGGCTGGCTGCTCGGGTGCGTCGGCGCAGGTGGAGAAGGAGGCGAAGTGCTGCCATGCGCCGGAGAAGGAGGCTGAGTGCCCCGATCACTCGCCGGAAGAGGCGGAGGCGGAGGCGGAGGAGGAGGTGGAGTGCCCTGACTAGCCAGAGGAGGAGGAGGAGGCGGAGGCGTCCAGTTCGGAAGATTGATGAGCTCCTTCCGCCATAGGCATGGAGTCTTTAGAGAAGAACCCAGCCGAATCTCCCCTTCACCCGTAGGGTGGTCAAGCTCAAGGTCCTCAAATCCGTCTGTTATTTGATCCACCATCACCCTAGCATATCCTTCTGGAATCGATCGGCCGTGGTAGGTTGTGCCAGGTCCAGTAGGTAAAACAGAGCCAACAGCCGCCTTCACATTCAATGTCATCCATCGCGCCATAAGTGGCAATGTTGAGACTCCGTGATAGCATCCACGGGGTAGCTAGCAGGAGCCGTGAAGACAGGCTCCAGCTATTGAGTCTGCTCGATGGAAGCCACGCTACTTCTCCGCTGAGATGGCGGGGTAGCTTCAAGGGAAGCTTCGGCAGGTCGTTTGCTGCGATCTTCTTCTCGTTCCTCTAGCCCTTGTACCCTTTCGTGCAGCGCCTGCATTTGGCTATGCTCCACTTTCTTCCTCCTCTCCTGGCTTCTGTAACCCCTGCGTGCGGAAACCCAGCCTTCCACGGAACGGAGCCTGGCGTGCCTCGTGTCCGTCCAGGGTGCTCAGGATTCTCGAGGGCCATTGTGAGCTCGTCCTTCTCTCTGTCTGGAACGAACGTCCCTTGCTGTGCTTTCTCAATATACTCCTTAAGCCTCGTGACGGGTATTCGCAGTTGCTCTTCCGTCCAAACGCACTTCCCTGATATAGGGTCCAAGGTTCCGCCAAACCCGAAGAACCAAGTCCGGCAATGGTCTGGCCAGTTCAATGTCTCTAGTTCGACCCCTTTAGCAATCAGGTCATTCTCAGCCTTGTCCCACAAAGGTTGGGCTTTGAGGTAGCCACCTAACCCCGTGCGATGGTGATGCTTCTTCTTCACAGCATTTATCTTGTTTGTCGCTGACATCTTCTTACTCTTTTCCGATGTCTTATGGGCAACAAATGTGGGCCATTGATCTCTGATCTTCTCATACTTTCCAATGAATTCTGGTGTCTTTTCTTTGTCGACAAAATCTGTTTTCAGTTCATTCTTCCACCTCCTGAATAGTTCGGCCATCTTCTTAAGAGCATGAGACTTTATCAATTGCTCTTTAACTGGCTTCTCTGGATCCTCCTATGGCGGTAGGGTGAAATTTTCCTTAAGCGTTGTCCAAAGATCTTCTTTCTACATATCAGAGACATAAGACACCTGAGGGTCTTCTTTCTTAGGCTTTAACCATTGGTGGATACTGATCAGGATCTTGTCCCTAACAAGAACCCCGCACTGAGCAAGAAATGCATCCCTTGTCCGGATGGGTTCAATTGGCTTGCCCTCGCGCGCGATTGCTGTGATCTCAAACCTTTCATCCGAGCGCAACTTTTTCTTTGGGCTTCGTTTCTTTACCGAAGTTGAGCTCAATCCGGAGGGATAGAGAAAAGAAGAAAGATGAGAGTTAATTAATATGTGTACATATGAAAACAATGAATGCATCAATTACCTAGTCACCACGGGCTTAACTAATATATATATACCTGGCCGGACTCGATTCGGTCACCGGAGCCGTCATCATGGTCTCCTTCTTGTACCTCCATTGGGTCATCGGAGCCATCATAATCATAGCCCTCTTGTTGTACCGACATTAATGGGTCACCGGAGCCATCATAATCATAGCCTTCTGCACTAACCCGTCCTTCCAAACCATCGGTGTCGTTGAGAAACGACGCAACGACATCACTTCCTTTTGCGATTATGTCCCCCAACATCGCTTATGTTACTTCGTCTCGGGGATGCTCCATACTTTCTGCAAATATTTACAACATGTCAATTATTATTCAAACATGATAGATGGATATATATTAGTGGCAAACGTAGAACTAGCTAGCTAATCAGAATAAGGAATCATATTAGTGGCCTCGACGCTGCTTCTCTAGGGTTTGGGGTGGCCTCGACAACGCTTCAAGGGTTTGGGGTGGCCTCGACACAACGCTTCGAGGGTTTGGGGTGGCCTCGACGACAACGCTCTTTTAACTTGGTAAATTTGGGTGGCCTCGAGAGAGTTTATCGGGTAGGGGCGCTGCGGGAGGGGGTAGGAGACCAACATCATTTTTTCTCTAGGGTTTGGGTTTTCTCGAGAGTTTTGGTCGAGCGAGAGGGTCGGGGGGGTGCTCCCATGGTATAAGTTATCACGATCGACAGGGTGACCCTCCACCCTCTGCCCTAGTTCCCGACCCTCGACCCTCTGCCCTAGTTTGCCATAAAAAAGAAGAAGAAAAAAGAGGAGAAGAAGAAGGAATGGAGGAGTAGAAGAAAAAAGTCTTCCACTCCTCTATTCCTTCTTCTTCTCCTCTTTTTTTCTTCTTCTTCCTCTTCTTAATTTTTTCCGACGCCCCCCTCATGTAAATGCGGTGGAAACACTTTATGAAAATGCGGTGGAGACACTTTTTTTTCTTCTTCTTGCTCCTTCTTCATTTTTTCCTTTGTTTTTTCTTATATGTTTATTTTCGTTTTCACTCTACATTTTCGTACATATGAAAAAAAAAGTTTCTATACAAAAGGGCACAATTTTTATGAACAAATTAAAACATCTAAATTAACTACACATATAAATAAATATAATTAAACATCTGAAATATACCTACACATCTAAATTACAACATCTAAATATAACTACACATATAAATATAACTACACAACTAAAATAATCTAAAAAACATGTAAAAACATCTAAAAATAGAATCTAAGGGGCACGATGGAGGGGCCGGCGCCGGCGCCGGCAGGGCAGGGCAGGGGCACGGCGCAGGGGCCGGCGTCGGAGGGGCAGGGCAGGGGCGTAGGGGCGCGGGACAGGGGAGGGGCACGGGAGCAGGCTGGTGCTCACAGGGGGGCGCGGGGCAAGGTAGGCGGCGCGTCAGGGCCGACAGGGGTGTCGGTGGCGGCGGCGACGGCAAAGGTGAGCAGCTTGACGGCGTCTGTGGCGACGGCAACGGCAAGGTGGAGCAGGGGCGTCGGGCGGCGACGGCGACGAGGAGGAGCAAGGGGCAGGGGCGTCGGTGACGGCGATGGTGAGCAGCCTGACGGCGTCGATGGCGGCGATGACGGCAAGGTGCAGCAGGGGCGGCGGGCGGCGACGGCAACGAGGAGGAGCAGTGGGCGTCGGGGAAAAAGTGGGGGATTTGGTCGAAATTGCTAAGTGTTGCTTATATAGCAAAGCCTTTAGTCCCAGTTGGTGGCACCAACCGGGACTAATGACCCCCTTTAGTCCCGGTTGGTGCCACCAATCGGGACCAAAGGTCACTTTTCCGCAGCCCAAAGGGCGGGAAGCAGAGGCCTTTGGTCCCGGTTGGTGGCACCAACCGGGACTAAAGGGTGGGCATTGGTACCGGTTGGTGCCACGAACCGCTACCAATGCACCCCCTTTAGTCCCAGTTGGTGTCATCAACCGGGACCAAAGGCCCCTGTGCTGCCCGCGTCGCGGCCAAAGTTTAGTCCCACCTCGCTAGTTGAGAGGGGCGCACAGTGGTTTATAAGCCCCAGTGCCGCACCCCCTCTCGAGCTCCTGTCCATTCCAGGCTTACGGGCCTAATTGTTACTGCTATGCCTGATGGGCCTTCTGGGTCTACTACGGGCCTGAATCCTGTCCGATGGATGGGTTTCTAGTCGTATTCAGGCCGTGGTGGCCAAGTTGGTGGCAATTTTTTATTTTTTCCCAGATTTTTTGTTTTATTTATTTTGTTTTGTTTCTACTTACAACAAAATACTTATTTATTTTGTTTATAATTACTTATTAATTTTATTTTATGATAATTCTTTTTGCTATTAAAGTTTCTAACAAAAAAGTTCTTTATGAAAATTCTTTTTGCTTTTAATGATTTTCAACAGAAAATACTTTGATAATTTTAGTTGCATCAATTTTATATAATTTTAGTTTCAATAATACTAGAGGTTGCTTATAATGATTTGAACAGAAAATACTTTGCTAATTTTAGTTTCATAAATTTTATTTATGTTATTAAACTTTATTTTTTTATACTTATCTATTTAATTAAACTTTATATTATTTTGTTTCAAATTACTTATTTATTTTATTTTGTTTTGTTTCTGACTTGATATGTTATTTTTCATGCATTACCTGATTATTTTGAGTTAGAAGACCATGAAATTGAAAAGCATTTGAAATGAACTCTGAAAAGGTTCCAAGTTGGCATGGTATCATCATTTCACCCACATAGCATGTGCAAGAAAGTACAGAGGCTTACAACAAAAACTAGATGCACTTCATGTACAAAACAGACAATCTCCTTCGAAGTATTAGGGTTTTGTACGGAAACTCGTCTGTTACAAAGGGATTTCATTTTTTTGAACTTATTTGAACTCCATAGTTTTTCTGTGTTCAATATGCACCATTCAAAGCCACATCATCAATTTACGACCCTTTCCGACTTCATTTGTTATTTTTCATGCATTTACTGATTATTTTGAGCTATAAGGCCATGAAATTGAAAGTATTTGAAATGAACTCTAGAAAGGTTCCAAGTTGGCATGGTATCATCATTTCACACACATAGCATGTGCAAGAAAGTACAGAGGCTTACGGCAAAAACTAGATGCACTTCATGTACAAAACAGACAATCACCTTCGAAGTATCAAGGTTTCATACGGAAACTCGTCTATTTCAAAGGGATTTCATTTTTTTGAACTTATTTGAACTCCATAGTTTTTCTCTGTTCAATATGCACCATTCAAAGCCAGATCATCAAATTACAACCCTTTCCGACTTTGTTTGTTATTTTTCATGTATTTACTGATTATTTTGAGCTATAAGACCATGAAATTAAAAAGCATGTGAAATGAACTCTGAAAAGGATTCAAGTTGGCATGATATCATCATTTCACCCACATAGCATGTGCAAGAAAGTACAGAGGCTTACGCCAAAAACTGGATGCACTTCGTGTACAAAACAGGCAATCTCCTTTGAAGTATCAGGGTTTCATACGGAAACTCGTCTTTTACAAAGGGATTTCATTTTTTTTGAACTTATTTGAACTCCATAGTTTTTGTGTGTTCAAAATGCACCATTCAAAGCCACATCATCAATTTACAACCCTTTCCACTTCATTTGCTATTTTTCATGCATTTACAGATTTTTTTGAGCTATAAGACCATGAAATTGAAAAGCATGTGAAATGGACTCTGAAAAGGTTCCAAGTTGGCATGGTATCATCATTTCACCCACATAGCATGTGCAAGAAAGTACAGAGGCTTACGGCAAAAACTGGATGCACTTCGTGTACAAAACAGACAATCTCCTTCGAAGTATCAGGGTTTCATACAAAACTCGTGTGTTACAAAGGGATTTCATTTTTTTGAACTTATTTGAACTCCATAGTTTTTCTGTGTCCAAAATGCACCATTCAAAGCCACATCATCAATTTAGAACCCTTTCCGACTTCATTTGTTATTTTTCATGCATTTACTGATTATTTTGAGCTATAAGACCATGAAATTGAAAAGCATTTGAAAGGAACTCTGAAACGGTTCCAAGTTGGCATGGTATCATCATTTCACCCACATTTCATGTGCATGAAAGTAAAGAGGCTTACAACAAAAACTGGATGCACTTCGTGTACAAAACAGACAATCTCCTTCGAAGTATTAGGGTTTCATACGGAAACTCCTCTGCTTCAAAGGTATTTCATTTTTTTGAACTTATTTGAACTCCATAGTTTTTCTGTGTTCAAAATGCACCATTCAAAGCCATCTCATCAATTTACAACCCTTTCCGACTTCATTTGTTATTTTTCATGCATTTACTGATTATTTTGAGCTATAAGACCATGAAATTGAAAAGCATTTGAACTGAACTCTGAAAAGGTTCCAAGTTGGCATGGTAACATCATTTCACCCACATAGCATGTGCAATAAATACAGAGGCTTACGGCAAAAACTGGATGCCCTTCGTGTACAAAACAGACAATCTCCTTCGAAGTATCAGGGTTTCATACGAAAACTCGTCTGTTACAAAGGGATTTCATTTTTTTAACTTATTTGAACTCCATGGTTTTTCTGTGTTCAAAATGCACCATTCAAAGCCACATCATCAATTTACAACCCTTTCCGACTTCATTTGTTATTTTTCATGCATTTACTGATTATTTTGAGCTATAAGACAATGAAATTGAAAAGCATGTGAAATGAACTCTGAAAAGGTTTCAAGTTGGCATGGTATCATCATTTCACCCACATAGCATGTGCAAGAAAGTAGAGAGGCTTACGGCAAAAGCTGGATGCACTTCGTGTACAAAACAGACGATCTCCTTCGAAGTATCAGGGTTTCATACGGAAACTCGTCTGTTACAAAGGGATTTCATTTTTTGAACTTATTTGAACTCCATAGTTTTTCTGTGTTCAAAATGCACCATTCAAAACCACATCATCAATTTACAACCCTTTCCGACATCATTTGTTATTTTTCATGCATTTACTGATTATTTTGAGCTATAAGACCATAAAATTGAAAAGCATTTGAAAGGACCTTTGAAAAGGTTCCAAGTTGGCATGGTATCATCATTTCACCCACATAGCATGTGCAATAAAGTACAGAGGCTTACCACAAACATTGGATGCACTTCGTGTACAAAACAGACAATCTCCTTCGAAGTATTAGGGTTTCATACGAAAACTCCTCTGTTTCAAAGGGATTTCATTTTTTTGAACTTATTTGAACTCCGGAATTTTTCTGTGTTCAAAACGCACCATTCAAAGCCACATCATCAGTTTACAACCCTTTCCGACTTCATTTGTTATTTTTCATGCATTTACTGATTATTTTGAGCTATAAGACCATGAAATTGAAAAGCATGTGAAATGGACTCTGAAAAGGTTCCAAGTTGGCATGGTATCATCATTTCACCCACATAGCATGTGCAAGAAAGTACAGAGGCTTACGGCAAAAACTGGATGCACTTTGTGTACAAAACAGACAATCTCCTTCGAAGTATCAGGGTTTCATACGGAAACTCGTCTGTTACAAAGGGAGTTCATTTTTTGAACTTATTTGAACTCCGTAGTTTTACTATGTCCAAAATGCACCATTCAAAGCCTCATCATCAATTTACAACCCTTTCCAACTTCATTTGTTATTTTTCATGCATTTACTGATTATTTTGAGCTATAAGACCATGAAATTGAAAAGCATTTGAAAGGAACTCTGAAACGGTTGCAAGTTGGCATGGTATCATCATTTCACCCAGATAGCATGTGCAACAAATTACAGACGCTTATGACAAAAACTGGATGCACTTCGTGTACAAAACAGACAATCTCCTTCGAAGTATCAGGGTTTCATACGGAAACTCGTCTGCTACAAAGGGATTTCATTTTTTTGAACTTATTTGAACTCCATAGTTTTTCTGTGTTCCATATGCACCATTCAAAGCCACATCATCAATTTACAACCCTTTCCGACTTCATTTGTTATTTTTCATGCATTTACTAATTATTTTGAGCTATAAGACCATGAAATTGAAAAGCATTTGAAATGAACTCTGAAAAGGTTCCAAGTTGGCATGGTATCATCATTTCACACACATAGCATGTGTAAGAAAGTACAGAGGGTTACGACAAAAACTGGATGCACTTCGTGTACAAAAGAGACAATCTCCTTCGAAGTATCAAGGTTTCATACGGAAACTCGTCTGTTACAAAGGGATTTCATTTTTTTTGAACTTGATTGAACTCCAGAATTTTTCCATGTTCAAAATGCACCATTCAAAGCCACATCATCAATTTACAACCCTTTCCGACTTCATTTGTTATTTTTCATGCATTTACTGATTATTTTGAGCTATAAGACCATGAAATTGAAAAGCATGTGAAATGAACTCTGAAAAGGTTTCAAGTTGGCATGGTATCATCATTTCACCCACATAGCATGTGGAAGAAAGTACAGAGGCTGACGCCAAAAACTGGATGCACTTCGTGTACAAAACAGACAATCTCCTTCGAAGTATCAGGGTTTCATATGGAAACTCGTCTGTTACAAAGGGATTTCATTTTTTGAACTTATTTGAACTCCATAGTTTTTTTGTGTTCAAAATGCACCATTCAAAGCCACATCATAAATTTACAGCCCTTTCTGACTTCATTTGTTATTTTTCATGCATTTACTGATTATTTTGAGCTATAAGACCTTGAAATTGAAAAGCATTTGAAATGAACTCTGAAAAGGTTCCAAGTTGGCATGGTATCAGCATTTCACCCACATAGCATGTGCAAGAAAGTACAGAGGCTTACGGCAAAAACTGGATGCACTTCGTGTACAAAACAGACAATCTCCTTCAAAGTATCAGGTTTTCATACGGAAACTCGTCTGTTACAAAGAGATTTCACCCACATAGCATGTGCAACATATAGCTCTCCGGAGCATATAATTAAACCATACATTAAAATTATGAAAAACATTTATATGAAAAAACAAAGTCGATCATAATCGCAACCAAGGTAACAACTGATCCAACTACATAATGATACCAAGCCTCGGTATGAATGGCATATTTTCTAATCTTTCTAATCTTCAACCGCATTGCATCCATCTTGATCTTGTGATCATCGACGACATCTGCAACATGCAACTCCAACATCATCTTCTCCTCCTCAATTTTTCTTATTTTTTCCTTCAAGTATTTGTTTTCTTCTTCAACTAAATTTAACCTCTCGACAATAGGGTCGGTTGGAATTTCCGGTTCAACCACCTCCTAGATAAATAAAATCTATGTCACGTTGGTCGGCATAATTGTCATAAACAATAAATGAACCAAATAGTTATCAAAAGATAATATATACCACATCCGAATCATAGACAAGACGAGGGCCGACGGGGGCGGATACGAAAACCATCGCACTGTATAATAACAAGAAATAATAAAAGTAAGAAAATTAGACAAGTATCTATCTGAAGTAAGATTTTTTCTTTCAGAAAGAAGATAAGAACAAGAGGCTCACCACAGTGGTGCCTGCGACGAGATCGGGGCGGGTGATCGACGGCCGTGAAGATGGGGACAAGACGTGACGGACCGCCAAACCTAGACAAACGCTCGGAGGTCGAGTTTCGAGAGGAGAACGATTAACTAGCGTGGCTTGGACATTTCATCGAACACCTCATGTGCATAGGAGGTGAACTAGAGCACCCACACTAGTAGAAAAAGGACCTAATATGAGACACATTAGTGCCGGTTTGATTTTGAGCCGGCACTAATGTGTCCAATAGTGCCGGTTCCAATGGCTAGCCGGCCGTTCTCATTAGTACCGGTTCGTGGCGAACCTTTAGCACCGGTTCGTGCCACGAACCGGTACTAAAGAGGGTGGTGGCAGGGTGTTGTCAGTCTGGGGCACCTCCAGCACCTTTAGTACCGGTTCGTGGCACGAACCGGTACTAAAGGTCGACCTACATAAACCCTTCGTCCAGCCGAGCCACTCTGTTCTTCCCCTTTCCCCTCACATCATCTGTTCTTCCCCTCTCTTCCTCGAGCTCCTCACAAATTTTGCCCAAAATTTGTCAAGATTTGAAGGCCCCCATCCATTCAAATGATCACAAAGGTTAGCAACTTTGTCCTTTCAACTCTCATTGCTAGATTAGCTCTTGCAATGCTTTGTATAGTGATTAATTTGGGAGGAATTATATTTGCTAGTATTTGATTTATATGCAATTTGAGGTCAAAAATAACACTTAGTTTGCATATGTAGGTGTGGTTTACTTAGTGCCTTCTAAATCTCCATCGTAGCCACCGTCGATCGCCCGCACCGTCCCGTCGCCGGCACCACCTTGTGGTGAGGCTCTTGTTCATGAATGTTTTACATTACCAAATTGATGTTTGTATGATTTGGATATATAGTTACTCGTATAATTATCTTACCCGTATGTTGTTTGTTATACATAGTGCCATGGTTTTGATATCTGTCCCCGTCGGCCCTCATCCTTGTTATGATTCGGATGTGGTATATTCTCTTTTAAAACTAGTTTTTGCATTTCGGTTTATGACAAATTATGCCCATCAAGTTGACATAGATATTTTTATCTAGGAGGTATGTGAACCGGAAATTCCAACCGACCCTATTGTCGAGAGGTTAAATTTAGTTGAAAGAGAAAATGAGTATTTGAAAGAAAAATTTAAAAGAATTGAGGGGGAGAAGATGGAATTGGAGTTGCATGTTGCCGATGTCGTCGATGATCACAAGATCAAGATGGAGAAAATGAGGTTGAAGATTAGAAAGATTAGAAAATATGCCATTGATGATGTGGCTTGGTATCATTATGCTGTTGGATCAATTGTTACCTTAGTTGCGATCTTCATCGCATTTGTTGTTGCATTTAAATTCTTTAGCTAGAGAGTTATTTGTATGTTGCATTTAATTAAGTGTTGTATATGAACTTTATGTATGAACTTTATATATGAACTTGTATTAATTTGGTCTATTCGGTGTTGTGTAATGAATATGAGCCGACAATGGATGTATGATGACAAATGCTCTCCCGAGTTCATTAATGGCGTGCATACTTTTCTGCCTGCCGCTGAGGCAAACAAGCGGGCGGATGGTTTTATGCCTTGTCCATGTGCTGGCTGTAAGAATGGTCACAGTTACTCTACGTCAAGAACCATTCACATCCACCTATTTGAGTCCGGTTTCATGCCCCACTATAATGTTTGGACCAAGCACGGAGAAATAGGGGTTATGATGGAAGACAATGAAGAAGAATAGGACGACGACGGCTATCCTGGCCATGGGTTCCCTGAATACGATGATACAAAAATGGGGGAAGAAGCTGAGCCGGCAATGCAGGAAGAAGCTGAAGAAGAGGCATCAGATGAGCCCGCTGATGATCTAGGTCGGGCCATTGCCGATGCAAAGAGAAACTGAGCAAGTGATCTGGAGAGGACGAAGTTGCAGCGCATGTTAGAGGATCACAAGAAATTGTTGTACCTGAATTGCGAAGCTGACAAAAAAAAGTTGGTCACCACACTTGAATTGCTGCAATGGAAGGCAGAGAATGGTGTATCTGACAAGGGATTTGGAAAGTTGCTGGTAATGATAAAGAATATGCTTCCAAAGGACAACGAATTGCCCGAGAGTACGTATGAAGCAAAGAAGGTTGTCTGCCCTCTAGGGTTAGAGGTGCAAAAGATACATGCATGCCCTAATGACTGCATCCTCTACCGCGGTGAGTACGAGGATTTGAACGCTTGCCCGGTATGCGGTGCATTGCATTATAAGATCAGTCGCGATGAACGTGGTGATGTCGAGGGTGAGCGCCCCAGGAAGACGATTCCTGCCAAGGTGATGTGGTATGCTCCTATAATACCACGGTTGAAACGTTTGTTCCAAAAAAATGTGAAGGCGATGCGGTGGCACGCAAAAGACCGTAAGAAAGACGGAAAGTTGAGAGTACCCGCTGACGGTTCGTAGTGGAGAAAAATCGAGAGAAAGTTCTGGGAGGAGTTTGCAGGTGACCCAAGGAACGTATGGTTTGGTCTAAGCACAGATGGCATTAATACTTTTGGGGAGCAGAGCAGCAACCATAGCACGTGGCCTGTGACTCTATGTTTGTATAACCTTCCTCCTTGGTTGTGCATGAAGCGGAAGTTCATTATGATGCCAGTGCTCATCCAAGGCCCTAAGAAACCCGGCAAGGACATTGATGTGTACCTAAGGCCATTAGTTGAAGAACTCTTACAACTATGGAATGGAACAGGTGTACGTGCGTGGAATGAGCACATGGGAGAAGAATTTGACCTAAAGGCGTTGCTGTTGGTGACCATCAATGATTGGCCTGCTCTCAGTAACGTTTCAGGACAGACAACAAGGGATACCGTGGATGCACGCACTGTTTGGATGATACCGACAGTATATATTTGAATAGTTGTAAGAAGAATGTGTACCTGGGACATCATTGATTTCTTCCGAGCAGGCATCCCGTAAGAAAGAAGGGCAAGCATTTCAAAGGTGAGGCGGATCACCGGACGAAGCCTCGCCACCGTACTGGTGCTTATGTACATGATATGGTCAAGGATTTGAAGGTAATCTTTGGAAAGGGTCCTGGCGGACAACCTGTTCCGAAGGATGCTGACGGACGCACACCCATGTGGAAGAAGAAATCTATATTTTGGGACCTGCCATATTGGAAAGACCTAGAGGTCCGCTCCACAATCAACGTGATGCACATGATGAAGAATCTTTGCGTGACCCTGCTTGGCTTTTTGGGCGTGTATGGGAAGACAAAAGATACACCAGAGGCACGGGAGGACCAGCAACGTATGCACGGAAAAGACGGCATACATCAGGGTCAGGCCAGCTACGCTCTTAACAAAGAAGAGAAGGAAATCTTCTTCGAATGCCTTCTCAGCATGAAGTCTCAGAACCTAAAGTCTCATGACTGCCACGTGATTATGACGCAACTCCGTCCGGTTGCATTGAGGGGGCTTCTACCAGAAAACGTTCGATTAGCCATTGTGAAGCTATGTGCATTCCTCAATGCAATCTCTCAGTAGGTAATCGATCCAGAAATCATACCAAGGTTACAGAATGATTTGGTGCAATGCCTTGTCAGTTTCGAGTTGGTGTTCCCACCATCCTTCTTCAACATCATGACGCACATCCTAGTTCACCTTTGCGAAGAGATTAACGTTTTGGGTCCTGTATTTCTACACAATATGTTCCCCTTTGAAAGGTTCATGGGAGTCTTGAAGAAATATGTTCATAACCGTGCTAGGCCAGAAGGAAGCATCTCGATGGGCCATGAAAATGAGGAGGTCATTGAGTTTTGTATTGACTTTATTCCTGACCTTAAGCCGATTGGTGTTCCTGAATCGCGGCATAAGGGCAGACTGGAAGGAAAAGGCACGCTAGGAGGGAATCAAATAATATGTATGGACGGGCATTCTCTCACTGAAGCACACTACATAGTTCTATAGAATTCCACCTTGGTGGCTCCATATATGGAGGAACACAAGAATTTTCTACAGTCCAAACACCCGGAGAAGTCTGACGACTGGATTACACGGGAACAAACGAGGACTTTCGCCGGTTGGTTGCAGAAACATGCCCTGAATGATGGCGATATTCAAAATGACCTGTACTCGCTGTCCCAGTTACCATCTTCGAATATAATGACTTTCAAAGGGTACCAGATAAATGGGAATACATTTTACACGATCGCCCAAGAAAAGAAGAGCACCAACCAAAATAGTGGTCTCCGCTTTGATTCAACAACCAACACGGGAAAGGAAACATATTATGGTTACATAGAGGACATATGGGAACTTAACTATGGATCAGGTGATTTGAAGGTCCCTTTGTTTCGGTGCAAATGGGTCAATATGACACGAGGCGGGGTAACGGAAGACCCGCAGTACGGAATGACAACAGTGGATCTCAACAATCTTGCGAATGCAGACGAACCATTTGTCCTAGCCAATGATGTGGTGCAGACTTTTTATGTGAAAGACATGTCTACCAGGCCGAGAAAAAGAAAAGATAAGAAAGCGAATGGATCATACGACGAGCCAAAGCGCCACATAGTTCTTTCAGAAAAAAGAAACATCGTGGGAGTGGATGACAAGACAGACATGTCAGAAGATTATGAAAAGTTTGATGAAATTTCTCCATTCACAGTGAATATTGACCCAAGCATCCAGTTAAATGATGAAGATTTTCCATGGCTACGACGCAAAGGGACACACGAGAAGAAAAAGTTTCACACCCAAAGATCTGGGATGTGATCGGCTTCACTATCATCACTTTCTTCTGTGTTTCACACCCAGGAGGGAATGTCTGTAATAGTTAGGCTAGTTAATTATGTGTTTTGGCATTTGAAACGCGAAGAAATTTTATGTGCAAACAAATTCTTTTCATGCATTTACTGATTTTTTTCCAGCTAAATGACCCTGAAATTGAAAAGCATTTGAAATGAACTCAGAAAAGGTTGAAAGTTGGCATGGTATCATAATTTCATACAAATAACATGTGCAAAAAAGTAGAGAGGGTTATGGCAAAAACTGTATACACTTCATGTACAAAATGGACAATCTCTTCCGAAGTATCAGGGTTTCCGACGAAAACTGAAATGTTACAAAGGCATTTCATTTTTTAAATAACCTAAGCATTACCAAATTGAATATAATGATAAAACACACTAATATTAAACATAAGAAAAAAGAATCACTGAAAAAACTTTTTTAAAAGTTAAGTTATTCACAAACTAGTGATTCACACAAATTTCAAATAATTCAAAATTTAAACTATTCAAATTTGAAAACTACCGGCACTAATAGAAAGTTTGTAATTTTTTGTACCTAAAGCGAAAATATTCACAAAGAAACTCTAAATACAGCAAAAAACAACTCAAAAATAAATAAAACAAAAATAAATAAAACAAAAATAAATAATGCGAAAAAAATTAAGAAAATAAAAAAGCCCGCCTACTGGGCCAAAGCGACCTGCATACGACTGGGAACACAACCTTTAGTTGGGCCAAGATGCAGGCCCGCAAAGGCCTAGTAGGCCCACAGGACAGAAGAGGACAGGTAGGCCCAGTAGGCCTGCTTAGGAGAGGAGCTCGAGAGAGCTACCGCACTGGGGCTTATAAACCAGTGTGGTAGCCCCTCGGGTAGCGAGGTGGGACTAAACTTGCGCACCGCCTGGAGCCAGCGCACCCCCTTTAGTACCGGGTCGTGGCTCCAACCGGTAGTAAAGACCCCCCCCCCTTTAGTACCGATTGGAGCCACCACCCAGTACTAAAGGGGGTGCGCTTCCCGCCGCTTGGCCTGGCCAAAACAGACCTTTAGTACCGGTTGGTGGCTCCAACCGGTACTAAAGGTCCATCCTATATATACAACACTTAAAAAAATTCAGTTTCCCTATGTTTCTTCCCTCTGTTTCCTCCCTCCGTCGCGTCGCCCTGCCCCGATCGACGTCGTCCCCGTCGACGTCGCCGCCCCCGCCCCTCGTCGCCGACCCCGGCCGTCCCCGCCCCTCGTCGCTGCACCCGTCGACATCGCCGTCCCGGCCCTCCCCGTCCCTTTCGTCCCCGTCGTCCCCGCCGCCGCGCCCCGCCCCGCCCCGTCATTGCCGCCCCGTACCATCGCCCCGGCCCGTCGTCGTCGCCGCCCCGTCCCGTCGCCCCGTCGTCGCCGCCCCGCCCCGCCCCGTCGTCACCGCCCCGTCGTCGCCTCGCCGGTGCGCTCGCCCCGGCCGCCATGTCCACACACACACACACACACACACTACACACACACACTACATACACACACACACATTATTAGTCTGTTTGTTATAATTTTTTTCTGTTTTTTAGTTATAGAAATCTTAGGAAATTATTCTATTTTTTAGTTATATAAATATTAGAAATGTTAGTTATATAGAAATGTTATAAATGTTTTCTGTTTTTTAGTTATAGAAATATTTATAGAAATGTTAGCAATTTTTCTGTTTTTTAGTTATATAAATATTAGAATTGTTATAGAAATGTTAGCTATATAATCAGGAAATTTTAGAATTAGTTTTAGTTAGATGAATTAGATTAATGTCAAATTGTTAGAATTTGCATATATATAGAATTTTAGCTATCACAATCCAATCATTTAAAAATGTTACTTTTTGCGGGCATATAGTATTTGTTCTCGACGATATGCCCGGCCCGCATCCTTGCCGTCAACCCGTTCGCGACGACGTCCTGCTTCAGAGGACCCATGTCCGAGATTGGGCTCCGCCAGGCTGGCACTGGGAGGTGCTACCTGGAGGGGCGCGCCGCTTGGTGAGGAACCCGACCTCAGGTCCTGTCGTCGACCCTGATCTTCTTTGGTGGCGTTCGCGTGGGCCACATTCGGTGCAGAGGCAGCCGGCCCCGCTGGAGGTGGTGTGTCGCCGTGTCAGGGAGGAAGATGAGCACGTCCATCGCTACATGGCTGCTATTGACGACGTCAGGTTCTCCTCTACTTGACGGGTTCTTTGGGCAGATGACCGGAGATATGATCTTGTGATGGTTCCTTCTTTTTGGGTGTGCACCGCCCGCGCCCCAGGAACCGCGAGTGGCACCCTAGATTCTTCTGTAGTACTCGATCTTTATTAGGTACCTAGCCAGTGATGTATTCGATATATAATATTCGAGACGATGTATTCGAGATTATATATATTAAGACGATGATGTATTCGAGATTATATATTCGAGACGATGTATTCGAGATTCAGTTTTTCCTTATTGATTAATTGCATCCATGCATTGTAATTTGAATACTAAATTGTTTTATATTTCTTCTGTATTAATTAGTAAAGTAAAAGCTATGGCGGACAATACCGGCAGAGAGAGAAGAGGAATTGTTTGACATCATACGCAGCCCTCATAGGCTAGATGATCTGAATGAAGATGACGGCTCCCAATATCTGAACAATACCGGAGAGGGTGATGAAAAGATATTCGATCTCGACGACCGAGCTGATGAAGTCATGAACTATGATTATGATGACACAGACAATGTTAGTGATGACACAAACAATGCTGATCTTCAAATAACAAAGACTTCCGGCGAGGTATATATTTATATAAGCATGCATCCTGGTGATCATCACATGTTTTTTTTTTGAAGATATATTAACGAATCGATCTTTCTTCTTTCAGCCCTCCGGATCGAGCAAATATGCTTCTACAGACAGCAAGACAAAGCGAGGCCCGGGCAGATTGTTGAAGGTTGGTGTAAAGTACCACATCGAATCCACCAAACTTAGTGGAGAACCCCTCACGCCTAAGAACGTTTCGGACAAGTGGACTCGTCAGTGCGGAGTTCTTGTGAAGGAAAAACTCCCGATCTCCATTCAAGGATGGAAAGAGCCAAAGACTAAACGTCCAGGTGTTACTTGGGTCGATGACAGAGCCAAAAAAGACCTGGTGAAATCTCTGATGGAACATTTCACCCTACCAGATCATTTCACTAAAGCAGATGTGGAGAAAGTCAAGGCCGCTGCTCTTAAGAAGATGGCAATTGCATTTAACACCCACAAGAAAACTGTATGGGCCAACTACCTCGCTAATGAAAGGAAGACTCCAGATTTCAAGGGAACACTGGAGAAGCAAAGAGAACACTGGGACGATTTCGTGACCTTCAAGGATTCAGAATTATCTAAGGAACGGTCAATCAAGGCAAATGCCGCAAAAAAGACGCAGTTCCATAGGCTGGGTCCAGGTGGCTACGCGGTGGGATTGCCTAAGTGGGATAAGTCTGAGCAAGAGATGGAGGGTGAAGGGGTCACTTCGATTACTAGGAGCTGGCCCCCCAGGTGCAGAACTTGGTTCTATGCGCATGGGGGGCGTTGGACCCGAATACAGGCCTGGTTTCGAAGAAGGCAAGTCTAAAAGGAGCCGAACAAAAGATACTTGACGCAATAGAAGAAGCTCGAGCGGGGGTGTTCACGCCCAACAGAGAGAACGACGAGCTTATGCGCGCCCTGGGAAATCCTGAACACCCGGGAAGAACACGAGGCATGGGCGTTATTCCCTGGTATGAGGGCTTTTCGGACTGGAATGACGACTACAGGTCCCGTGCAAGAAAGAACATGGAGGAGGAGAAGAAGAGGAAGCTAGAGGAGGAGCAGAGGAAGCAGGACGCAAAATGCCTTCAAGGCCTAGAAGCAAGGCACGCAGACCTGGCACTCAAATTCCAGCAGCAGCAGCAGCAAATTGACTCACTTAGCCAGGAAAGGGGGTCTCAGCAGCGGTAGCAGCAAGCGGATGATCGTCCAGCATTGGATAGCACCATCCCATCCATGCCGAGAAGCAGCGTTGGTTCTGCCTCGGGCGACACACTGCTGGATACATACCCTGTGGATGACATTATAGAGAATACTAACTGTGAGCTACACTCCAAAATGAAGAACATATCCATGAAGGTGGCGGACGGCGTTGCTTTTCCAGTGACCCCCGAAGCAACCTACCATTGCATCCCGATTACAGAGGGCTATGCTCGTGTCATGGTTGATGAAGTGGTGGACCCATATTCGGGGCTAACGCTTGACATTCCTGGAGGTGAAGACGAGCGCACACTGGGAGAGGCCATACATTGTATCATCCTATGGAGAAAGGATTGCATCATCTTTCAAAGTCCACCGACACCGCGTCGTCTGCCGACTCCTCGAAGTCCGCCACCGAGTCAGTAGACTACCGCTCCTCCAAGTCCACGAACGCGTGAGACGACTCCTCCTCGAAGTCTGCCACCTCCTCCGCCGGTTTCAAGTCCGGCACATCGTCAGGCCACTTCTCCTGGTCCAACTCCACGTCAGTCGTCTCCGCCGTCTCAGCAATCGCAGAAGAGACATGCAGTAGCTTTGGTTCGTAGCGGTACGAGTCGAGGTAGTTCGGGAAGTACAGGCGGAGACAAGCGATATAAATATGGTCCAAGCCTCGCTCCTCTTCCTTAGAGGCCTTACGACATGACCGAGGAGCAAAACGCAGCCATGGTGCAGGCCCAAGTGGACGCCCATTTTGGACCGAAACCGGCACCGCCGCCAAAGGAGAAAGTGCCTCAGAAAACGATTGACCACTTCATTCATATGACTAGAGCACCAGCTCCCAAGCCCGTTGACTCATACTATGAGCGTCAAATCAGGAAGCTACATCGAGCACGGCTACAGAAGGAAGCGAGCTCGAGCTCGAGCCAAGAAGCAGCTAGCAAAAAATGCGAGAAAACCGTTCCCCAGCTGGGAGAACAGGCAGCGCAAGCGATCCCTCCGCTTGTTGTTCCAACAACACATGAGAGGAGTACGCGCGTCAAATATTATTGTGGGCAAACCATTAGCGTTCCCTAGCAGGGCGATGTGGTAATAACGGAGAAGCATATCATGCAGTCTAAAATGCTCAAGATCTCTGTTGGACAACTCCTCGAAATCGAGCCCATGTCTCCGCTTAAAGAATCGGAAATAAAATGGAAATATGCCTGGGGCCAACCTTTGGTCCATCCAGACAAGGTCAAGGACCTCCCAACGAGAATGTATGAATTGCATCAATGGTACATGAACATGACCAAGATTTCCAATCGAGTGTCCCTCATGGTGAATGTCAAGAAGGAGCATTATTACCATGAGAAAGCCCTGTCCATTGAGTATACAGAACTTTTTCAGTTATACAATCAAGACGCACTCGACAAGTCTATCGTCAGTTGCTATTGTCTGTAAGTGATTTCTTTCTGTAATTTAAGTCTCAAGCTAATTATGTAGTGATAATTTTGATCAATCATTACATGTAATTATCCTCACTGTATTCTTTTCTGTGGTATTATATGCAGGATGAAGATGTATGAAATGAAAAAATCTGAACGCTATGGCATTGGGTTCATTGACCCAAATACCATTAATGAGGACATATGGAAGTTTCCATTTTATCAAGCAGGTGTAGAGGAAAGCATGGTAGAGTTCTTGAAACGCCTCAATAGCAATGAAGATATACTTCTTTACAACTTCCCGTGAGTCACACTGTCTTGTACTACAAACTCTGTTTTTGCTTACTAGCTAGCTAGATGTTAATAATTAAGTGTATACAGTTTACGGTAGTCGATTAATTTTATGCACATGCCCTCTTATTTAAGACATGCAAACGTGTGCGCATGCAGTTGGCACTAGGTCTTGATAGACATTAAAGTTGAGGAAGGAAAAGTTGAATTACTGGATTCACTAACTAAAGAAGAAAGTGACTTCACCATTGTGAAGGGCATAGTCAACAGGTAATTTCAATCATTATTAACTATATATATCTCGGCCTATTATTAGTTCGTCATTTCCTGATATGAACTATTTAATAACTCCTTTATTAATTTTCTTTGCCGGCGGGCAGGGCATGTGCAAAGTTCATCAAGGTGACTCCAGGTGAATGGAAACAAAAGTTGTTTTGGCATCGACCAAAGGTAAGTAATTAAGTAGTACTAGCTAGCTACCATCTCTTTAATTCTTGTTTCAATATCATTAATTAATTATCATGCTTGATTAATCATTATCTGATTCAATTCCATTCTCGTAAAGGACCTGAAGCAGGCGCCGGGGAATAATCTGTGTGCATTCTACGTTTGCGAGAACATTCGCATGATGACATCCGAAAGGAGCAGATCTGATAGACAGGACTGGGTACGTTTGTCAGAACACTATTCACACCATTATCGATATCTAGTCACACAACTAACACACATGCATATTGATCTCCTTCTTAACAGTTCAGAGAGGTGCGGGATAAGCTCCTACCATCGGACCGCATACTAGCACTTCAAGAGAAAATAGCCGGATTTTTGCTCGACCAGGTCATAAATTCCAAAGGAGAATACTATTACCCGCTACCGCCCCCATGAACCACTTGTCATCGTGCTCCGGAGGCACCAAGGCAACATATGTAGGAGAAATTGTATATGTATATACATGTGTATGTGTGAATAATGGTGTTGGTTGTGAGACATTCGATGATACATACATACATATATATATATATATATATATATATATATGTGTGTGTGTGTGTGTGTGTGTGTATATATATATATATATATGGTTCTATACGTACGAGAAAATCTATTTATATATATGCATAACGTGTACAATTTGTTGTATCGTGAAATACCAGCAAACAAAAAAATGAAATGGAAAATAAAAAAAACACCCAAACATTTAGTACCGGTTGGTGTTACCACGTGTTCGCACTTTAGCGCCGGTTCGTGACGAACCGGTACTAAAGGGGGGGACCTTTAGTCCCCACTCTTTAGTGCCGGTTGGAGAACCGGCACTAAAGGCCGATTCTGCACTAGTGCCAAATGCCCTCCCCTCGTCGACCAGAAAAAACAGAGTGCTCTGCCGCGGCGATGGGTATATATAGGCAACTTATTTGTCCCGGTTCGTGGCATGAACCGGGACTAAATCCCTTCCTTTTATACCGGTTCGTGGCATGAACTGGTACCAATGGCTGTGGGCCAGGAGCGTGGACCATTGGTCCCCGTTCTTGCCTAGAACCGGGACAAATTAATCCAGACGAACTGGGACGAATGCCTGCGATGCCCCGGCCGCCCCGCTGTGCTCATGAACCGGGTCTAATGCCCCCCATTGGTCCCGGTTCATGAAGAACTGGGACTAATGGGCTGGCCAGGCCCGAACCAAAGCCCTGTTTTCTACTAGTGAAAATATCATATATCAGCAGGTACTCATATATCGAAAGCCAAACATTGTAAATCAAGATGAAAACATCATATATCAGCTGCTACAGATAGCAAATCAAGATGAAAACATCATATATCAGCTGCTACAGATAGAAAATCAAGATGAAAACATCATATATCAGCTGCTGCAGATAGCAAATCAACATGATTTGTTTGCAAAGAATCAGAGGAGCTCCTCACCTTAATGGATGAACTCATGCTCATGCTCAAGGTCTCGGACTGGGAGGAGGGGAGGGGGAATGGGGGTCCGTCCGCTGAGTGCGGAGTCGGTCGGAGTGGAGCAGCGTCGGCGAAGTTGTGCGCTGGCCGGACTGCTGCTGGGGATGGGGGCGTTAGCACGAGGGGGCGCGGAAGAGGGAGGAGCAGCGGTGGGAATATGGGGTCCTACCCGCCGGGTATTGTCGCCGGAGATAACCGCGTCGAGGAGGATATGAGCTTGGTACCGGTGGCGGCTACCTGCATAGTAGCCCTAGCTTTCTCTGTGAGGGAGCAGGAGGGGAATAGAGTGCGAGAGAGAAAGGAGGGATCGAGTGCGCGCGGGTCAAGGTTTTTTTGTGTGGTAGGGTCAGGTGGGATGTGAGCTGTGCAATGGTAGTTTTGGTGTTATTTGAGCAAACAACAGGGCCACTTCGAGATACCCCTTCATTTTAAGTGAGAAGCTGCGGGAAGCCTCAAGCCACCCTCCCCTATCATTTTTTCAATGTGAAGGACAGGAGGTTGGAAATAAGTTAAACTCACTTTTTCAAAATGAATGAGCTTTTGGCTTATTTTTATACTAAGTTGCTTAAGCTGCTAGAAGCTGCAAAAGAACTGACCCAAAATCATGAAGCTGCTAGAAGTTGCAAAAGGACCGGCCCAAAATCATGAAGCAGTGTTGTGCGGAGAACCTTTTGGGCTCGCTAGCTAGCCTTAGCCGCACCAAGGGTCAACAAAAAGCGCGCGGCACAGTGCTATTCTGTTCCGCCACGTACATCATCCATCACCGGCAGCACGAGTACGCGTAGGTAGCAATAGGCAACAGAATTTGGCGCGTTGGCTCCCTTCCTTCCTTGATAGCCGGATGAGGCACCGGAGCCGGCCGAGGGAGTCCAGGGGTCGATAGAGACCACACGACGAGGGCAAGGGGAGGCGTCTAGCCTGAAAGCGAACACGACCCATCGAGTCATCGACACATCCTCGCCATCGGCGCGGGGCGCGGGCGACGTGATCGGGGACGCGACCGAGCGAGAGTTTTGTCGCGGTTCCCCCGAGCCGAGGACGAGACTTGCCTGCTTCCTTCCCATGCTCCCATCCGTGCTCCCGTCTACGTGGCTTGATTTGATTGGAAAAAAATAAGATCCGGCCCCACCCTCTGAAAATCAGGGAGGATGATTAGATTAGAAAAGAAAAAAGAAAAAGGACAGCCGTATGATGAAGTGGGAGCACAGATGGGAGCATGGAAAGGGAGCAGGCAAGCCGGATCCCCGAGCCGAGCCCGATGTATGCGGATCGGCGCGGAACCCATGGCCGGCTGGCTGGCACAGTCGACGCGTTGCCTTTTCCGTCGCGAGAGCGGGCCGGCGGCGGGTTGGCCGGAGGAAAGCGAGGGCGGGGCACATGTCCACGTAGGCGTATCCGGCCTCGCGTGCCGCCGCTCGGTGCGCGCGCGGGTCGTTGTCCCGAGCCGAGCAGCTTACTTGCAGGCAACCGTTTCCCTACCCCGCCAAGCCACCCCACCTCGAGCGACCGCCGAGGAGAGTGCAGCATACACGAAGCGTCGCCGTCTCCCTCCCTCTACCTGGTCTAGTCTTGAGAAACTAATGGATCATGTGGAAGAAACAACTCTGCTCGCGATCGATCGAGCAGTGCAACTACTGCGACGAGTGCAGTTGAGACGCCAACGTCGCCGTCTCCGAGGGAATATATTTGCGGTGACGCGCGACGGCCACCGGGAGCCGGATCAATCATTCGCTACGCGCCACGCCACGGCCGCTCCGCCTACGCCTGTTCGTGCGGTGCGGCCCGTCCAGCTCCGCACCAAAATTTGAACATGCTTCTTTATCCCCCCTGTCAGTGTAGTATCTTTTGCTTCATTGAGTAGCATGGCCGGGGTATCGACTGGTTCTTCTCAACTCACCAATCGCCGAAACCGATAGCTAATACCACGTGGCTCCTGTTTTTAGGTCGCAACTGCTATTTCGAGTCCGCCACGTTACTAAACATCACACGGCCAGAAAAGCGACGGTACGATATTTCTCTACAGTTTGGCTAGAGCACATGACGAAAAAGGGTTTTCCCGGTTTGTATTACAAAGCAAAACACCGATACAACCAACGATAAGTGTTGCAGAAGCAGCACAGGCATGCCCAAAAGAAATGAAAGAGAAAATACAAAGGGAACAAATGCCCACAACGGCGGATCAACAAAACGAAGATGACTCAAAACCGCCGCGCCCGCCGAAGAATTCCAGCACACTCCTAGCACTCCGGAACACCGCATACCAAGCAACACCTTCAAGAAGGAACGCGACGACAACGACGCTGCTACCCAGAAATGTCCTGGGGTTTCCCCGGTACGGAAGGGACGTGGGGAAAGGGGTACCTCCGATGCCCTTCGGGAAGGCACGATGGCACCCACTGGCGTCATCGCGTCGGTGCCGATCAACCAACAAGGATTTCTCCCAACTGCCAACCAACCACGACCCCAGACGAACCATCGTGCTCCACCATACTTGTTGTACACCAACATGCGCCACCACGGTCTTGCAGTCACCGACGCCGTTTCACCGTGTCAAGCGAAGCGAGGCCGGCGGGATCAAGAGGAAGCAGCTGGGAACGGGGAGCGGCAGGGTGAGCAGCCACGCGGGAGGGGACAGCCTCCACCACCCTCGGTGGTAACCGATCGGATGTAGCTCAGGAGCAACCAGGCATTCCCGCCCGACCGAGCCCGAAACGGGCTCGTGAAGCTCCCGACGCCGCGCTCCAGTACATGTGTCGCCATCTCCGCCACCCCCAGCCCGAGCCACACCTCCGTCCATCAGAGACGACGCCGGACAGCCCACGCCAGGCTCGGCCGGACCCAGAATGGGCCCAAAAGGGCCCATATCTGAGCCGGATGGGCGCCGCCGCACGCCATCGCGCCGCGCCGCAGTCAAGCAGCTGCGCCACCGCCACCACGCCACCCGGAGCTGCGCCGGCGGCGGCCTGGGTGCACCGCCGCCTGCCGCCACTACCCGAGCCGCCGCGCCGCGCGGGAGGGCGGGGCGCTGCCGCTGGCACCACGTGAGCAAGGCCCGATGGCCTACGCCGACGACGGCGGGAGGGGATTAGGAGGGGGAGGCGCTGCGAGGAGGCGAGGACGGGAGCCTCCGCGAGCGAGAGCGGGACAGGCCGGGGCGCACGCGCCGGCGGCGGCGGGAGGGGGCTAGGGCGGCGGCGGCGGCAGGGGGAACCCTGGCGGGACGGGGCTAGAGCGGTTTCCAGATCCAGGTGGTGTTTCCGAATCCTCCCTGGCCCGGAAAAAGTTTGGAGCACATCTAGATGTGCTCTAAGTATTGCACATCCAAATCTTATGTCATTGATTTTACGTTAAGATTTGTGCAAGCATTTTCTTTTTTTTCTAGGTTAATTGAGTCATTTAAATGTGCAATAATTAAGTCACATGTAGATGTGCTCTAGACACGCCGGACAAATTATATCTCAATCTTTTTGAGGAAGCATATATTTCATTTTTTATTAGATAAAAGCATCAATGTTAATGGGGATCGATCGATCTCAGAAGCAAACGAAGATCCGTCGATCGGGGGTTGCATGATTTGACGCATGCAGCTAGAAATCTACTCCCTCTGTAACTTGATGAAATATGTCTTTGCGGTTTAAATTGAGAGGTAGCACATGGCAAGCGCGCGCACTGCTTCGTTGCTCAATCCTCGTTCGATTAGGCGCCGCCGAGCGCGACACGACAAGTCCCCACCAACGACAAGCTGCTCGTGCTAGTGCTGTCCGTGCACAGGCCATTTCTGCAAGGGGACAGAGCCCACTCGACACGGGCAACCAAAACGGCCGACGATCGTGCGTGCCATTGATTCGCTCGGTAGCATGGGACCCGGCGGGGAGCAAAGAGTTGCGAGGTTTTGTTCCGTGGAGGCCTCTGATTGAGCACCATGCTTGCAGGGATTTCACTAGACAGGCAGAAGCGCATGCAGATACATCACATCAACCATGCTGCACTGCGGCCGCGGCTAGATTTGATTCCACAATACAGTATTATTGGATTCGATCGATCTTTATACAGGCGGCCTGATTGTTCCGTTGCCTCGCCCACAAAAAAATATGGGGCTGTGCATCCATGATGGTTGCGGCGACTCGGTCAATCTTAAAATCTGTCGACTCAGCCTCTCGAAGGTGGTTATAGAGGTAAGATGTGGGTGTGTATCGTGTCTTTTGAGTGTGTATGGGCATCCACGTCTGTGTCGTGTCTCTCCGAAAACAATTGGAACCGACTATTAATCCGGTGACTAAAGAAATTGAAGTTCAGGAATTTTCCCCTATCCATCAGTTATGCATCCAACAAGTCAAGAGCCTTCTTCCTCCTGCCAACCGTCAACTTCCTTCAGGCTTTAACGAACCTCCATCAGTTGTTGGTCGCCCCCTGCCACCCACGACCGGCGACGCAACCATGCGCGCCTCGACACCACACCCCGCACAAGGCACCACCTTCATCGTGCCACCGGTGTCCCTGACCTTCCGTCTAATTAAACTTTACTGTCTACCATGCCGACGAATAGTCAAACTTATGCCTCACCTTCGTCAGCGACACCGCGGTCAACCGCGTCGTTGATGCATCCAACGCGTTCCTAGCAAGGCTTTACAGATGTCGTGGCTGGATGTGGGGTCCCCACGGCCTCTGGGCTGCGGGTGTGGGAAGATTGGACTGACGTATTTATTTCTGTGCTCTTTGTTTTTATTTATTCCGCATATTAGGTTTGCCTAAAGTCAAAGTTCATAAACTTTTAACAAGTTTGTTGAAAGAGATATTAACATATACATCATTAAATCAATACCATTGGATTCATCATTTGTCTTCGGTAGATCCGACTGGATTCGGTCTTCGCTCGTCTACATCTGTGTGTCTGCAGGTTGGATCCTTCCGGTCTATGCTTCTCTTCATCGGCGGCGGTTGCTGTTCTGGTGTGCTGGTCTCATGGGGCCTTAGCACGACGACTTTCCGACTGTCTACTACAACAATGTTTGCCCGGCTCCGACGAGGGAGGGGCGATGACGGCGGCGCGCCTTCGGCTCGCTCCAGAGATTGTAGTCATCGCTAGGTGGTCTACAGACCTGGATGTAATTTTTACTTCTAGTGTTTTTTGTACTACCTTGACAGTTGATGAATAGATCGGAAGTTTTCATGCAAAAAAAAAAGAATACATTTTCTCATCATATAGATTTGTTATTATAAATGTTCATATTGTTTTCTACAAGATTGATCAAACTTTATAAAGTTTGACTTCAGTCAAATCTAATATGCAGAGTAAATATAAACGGAGGGAGAATTTGCCAGGGTAATAGCAAACACGGAAAATATATATGTGACCCGCAAAAAAAAGGAAAATATATATGTGTGTTTCCTCTTGATGCATGCATTTTGATATGGCGCTTAACTAATTATATGAGTACCCATGCACATTCTGGTGACAGGGCTTGCATGCATAATTAATAATTCAGTATATTAATAATTAATAATTCAGTATAGGGCACTAGGAGTGGTACAATAATACCATATTTTCTGAAGTAGATCGATGCGACTTGGTGAACTGTTGGAGTAGACTTCACATATTATAATACTTTGCTCCAAAACAATAAGTAGATTAAATACATAGAAAATTTGGTGCTCTCCTATGGTTTATGTCGCTTTCGTAGGACCAAAGCAATGGAGTGTGGAGCCGTCACTCTTCCCGCATCCATGTAATGCGGTAGGAGTAAAGAGCGGAGAAGAGAATAATATCTCTGCTGGAAATAGAAACATCGATCATCATATGATTGCGCTCGATCGTTTTAGCATTTCCCGTTTACGAAGCCTCATAAATGATTGTACTTCTTGATTAGTTTTAATCAATGCAATAATGCAATACTTAAAGCTTGGTAGTTTTGCAAACTGGGAATTGCATTCCTTCATTCACCATCTACTGTATCTTGGTTGGATGAGATTTTTTGAGATGCCCAACAAACCCGAACGAAAGAAGTACTGTTGGTAAAGTATATGTATGTTAGTATATTTTTGCAAGAGAGATTTTACGGTAGTAGTGTACGCGTGAAAATAAGCAGTTTTTGGACATAGACATCATCTCTAGTTGTGCGATTTTAACCATGGGCAATGGGTTGTCTTCTTCATTTGAGTATGTTGCTTGACTAGAAGATTGCAAATTTATTACACTAAGAATTGATGACAGTAATAAAATATTATTTGATAATTCCTACCATATCTCTGTATCCTACTACCTCCGTCCTGGTTTATAAGTCTCCTCTGTATTTTATGCCGAACTTTGACTAAAGATTTAACTAACAAAATAATAATGCATGTCACTAAAAAATATATCATTGAATTCCTATTTCAACGTAGTTTCAAATTATATTATTTTTTATGACATGCATTAATATTTTATTAGTTAAATTTAAGGTCAAAATTTGACACAGAATACAAAGGGGACTAGTAAACCATGACAGAGGTAGTACAAGTCAAAGTTAGAATCGTTCGACCCCAAGTCACAGCTATATCCACAAGTAGAATTGCATGCGCTGCTGTTTTGGCACCATACCGATCAAATCGGAACTCAATTCCTGTTTATTCATAATGAGAATTTGCTGTCGCAATCACTATATGGACAACTACTTGGGGCCATATTTCATTTTTGCTGTCGGTATATTTTCTGGCCTGCATGATTCAGCTCCGGCGGCTCTCCAATCGCCTTCAACCTCCAGCCTTGTTCTCCTGTTCATCTTCAACCCCGCCCACGGCTGCCTGCCTCCGCCACTCGCTGGCGCCCTTCCATCGGATTCGGGTTGTCGCTGCCTCACCTGACCGACGTTCCCGTGCCCCGATGATGCTCGCCACGGCGCCCAATCTCTGCCGCTTGATCCTTCATCCGAAATGGACGGACATGAACCGGATTTTTAGGCCACTGATGAATAACATATGCGCGACAACTTTGATGACCCACCGCATATAGTGTCTTGTTCTCACACCCGTACGTGATACTCCCGCCGTTTCGAATTACTTGCCTTGGATTTATCTAGATACGGATGTATCTAGCACTAAAATGAGTCTAGATACATCCGTATCTAGATAAATCTAAGACAAGTAATTCGGAACGGAGGGAGTACATGCATGCATGGCAAGAAGAACTCTACCAACTTTGGTTGGACTGTGGGTACGTACGTCCACAGTGTTCAGAGGCGCGCCGGCGATACAAAGATGCCTTTTCCCCAACGCGAGCCGCATCAGATTTCGGTGCACACGCGATGATAACCATCACGTTTTAGATATGAATATCAAGCACACGCATACTTCCAAAACGACAAAAATGAATAAAAGAATGGGCGAATTTAGGAGTGAGTACTCGCGAACATGCATGCGCTGTTCATGGGTCAGATGCTCAAATATTTCCTAGCGTGCATGCAAAACAAATTTTATTTTTTGATTTTGACTGTTAATTTGACTCATTCTTGGCTAGCCAGCCAGCCAGCCAGCCTATCTAATCAATTCCAGTTTGCGTCATGATCAGCTAAGATCCACCAGAACAGGTCCGAAGAAGCAGTAAAGTACACATATTTATCACCACTTGATGGTCTCCTACCTTTTTACTTTTGGCACTGGCTGGCCCGATCAGAAAACTTTTCGGCCGGCTTTTTCTGGAACTTTAGTCATACCCAAAGGCGAAAGCTCCCGGAACTACCGATCATATCATTCATGTCGATCGATCCCCACAGTGATTAATCTTTGCCACGTCGTTCTAATCGCGAAATAAGACGGATCGACGAGACAGCTCTCATGCCGTTAGACCAGCCGGCTAGCTTGCTCTCGCCGCCTTCCTTTGTCGACCAATCTCGCACAAGGAGGCGTCGCTGTCGCCGTCGCGGGTGATTGGGATGTGACACCTGACATACATTACATGGGCTAGCTATCTCACAGCACACGCACATATCGTTTGGAAATATACACTTGTGTCGCCTATCGACTAATCAATAATCAATGCGGCGATCGAGTAGTAATTATTCCCCATGATTTATTCCCACGTTTTTTATTTACAAATCTGGATCCGTCGCGTCACGTTGATTTGGGTTTAGTTCGTTTGGGCATCTCGATCGCGCACTCTCAAACCACCCGCAACCGTTCGGACTGAGCTGTCCGGTCGTATTTTGATATCCTACACAATTTCACATCGGTCTGTCGACGCATCAGGTTGTCCATTTTCCCGCAAACCGAAAGTGCACGGGGGAGACTTCGCCGGAGTCCAGAGTGCGCCACGTAGGACTCCGACAACCCCGACCCACTCAAATCCCCCTCCCGGAGCACTTTTTTTTACTCTGCCCTTGCTACCCTCTAACTTTCATCTGCACCCTCTTCGTCTGATGCCACCAATGTACCTCTCCGGCCACCACCCAGGCATCCTCGAACATCCCCAACCCCGGTCCACGCGCTTGCCCGCCTTGGACTATGCCGCCGTCCACCCAGGATCCCACCGTAGCAAGGTACCCTTTGCCCCCCCCCCCCCCCTCTCTCGATGTCGTCCATGGCAGACACCACACCCGGCAGGTATCGGTCAAATGCCATGGAGCCTTTTTGTTGAACTTCTAGTTGTTTTCTAGAGTAAGCATGATGGTAGGGTAATCGGTGGTCGAGGATGCGTTGTTGTGCGATGCGTGGTTGGCCGTATCTACAGACTTTCTAGGAATGAACAAGAGCTCGGCCTTTTAGTAAAATGTGCATGCTTCGTTTCATGAGCAAAAGAACTTCACGCCCCACGACCTGCACGACATCCACGAAGGCAATGGGAAGTTGCTAAAGCACCGGTGGTGCACCATATCCAACTCCGTCATGAAGTTTTGCGGTGTGACTGCACGAGTGGAAACAATGTGGCTGTCGGGCTCGTCAACTATGGAGATCATAAGTTTGGCTTCTTGTTGCTCTACATGTTGGTCAATTCATTGATTCACTCAATGTTGTAACTTGATAATTATCATGTTGTATATCCTAAAAGCCATGACGTGATGTACCAGATGACCGAGGGCAAGCCATGCATTTACGCTCATACGGTGTTTGATGAAACTCAAGGAGAACTATGTGTGCGACGACATGTGTCGGCTCTGACTCTAGTACCGTTGAATTCCAAAAACTTGTTGAACATCATATATTTGTAATTATTGTTGTATTAGGGATATTTACTTGTTATTTATGGATGAATTTTGCTATTTTTTATAATTACTTGATGGTTACAGACTTAAGAAAGAAACCGTGGCTGTCATTTAGGGAAAAGGGTTGGATGGCCGACTTCGTGTCCATGTCCGCGGACAAATACAGTGTCCATTTTGGGTGTTAGTGTTGGAGATGCCCTTAGTTTGCCCTGTCCACGGGCAGGGGTGTTGTGTGACATGTCACCTGTCCATCTGTCCAGCTATTGAGCTGGCTAGTTGGGTATCGATCTATATCCTCTCAAAAAAAAACTATGATCTATATAGTGCAAGTATATAACCTTAGCCCCTTAATTTATGGTCATTCATTTCCCCAAGAAAAAGATTGATAATTTCACGCTAAATCGAGTGGGCATTGTAAACTTTTACAGAACATGTATGTACATACCAAGTATATCCATCGTCACAATCGACAGATACAATTGTATACCCTACTTAGCCTTACAATGGTAAATTCGTCAGTGAGTACATGCAACATGCATGCACGTACATACATATGCATGTGAAGTCATTATATAGGTACACATCTCAAGTTAGTCCTCCGTGCAATCCTGCCCACACACTGATTATTATTTTTAGTTAATTCGAGAGGGAAATATAGCTGTCAGGTGTGCATGTCATTCCCAACTCCATGTTGTTTGTTTTCTTCTTGTTCTAAGCTTCCCGATGTTTTACACTATAAGGTTTATAAATATATTTTTTAATAAAAGAGTGATCATTCAATCCGATTTCTTTTAGAGAAACTATTTTCTTCACAAACACTCACTAGTAGAAAACAGGGCATACATTCGGGGGAGATAAGCCCATTAGTCCCGGTTCGGTCACGAACCGGGACCCATAGGCCCATTGGTTCCGATTCGTGAGGCCAGGGGCCTGCCGGGCCTCGTGTGGGCATTGGTCCCGGTTCGTCTGACACCTTTGGTCCTGGTTGGTGGGACGGATCGGGACCAATGGGCCTCGTGGGGGCATTGGTCCCGGTTCGTCTGACACCTTTGGTCCTGGTTGGTGGAATGAACCGGGACCAATGGGCCTCGCTCCTGGCCCACCACCATTGGCCCCGGTTGGTGCTCTGAACCGGGTCCAAAGGTTGGTCTTTAGAACCGGTTCAAGGCACGAACCGGGACCAATGAACCGGCATGGAGAGAGAGTTTTTTTGTGTAAAATATTAAAAGCAAAAAGAATTTTCATAAAGCAAATAAAAAAGCAAAAAAGAAAAGAAAATAAATAAGTAGAAACAAAATAAACTTTAATAAATTAAAATAAACAAACTTTAATAAAATAAATAAAAATAGCAACAGTAAGTAGAAACAAAATAAAAGAAAATAAAAGAAAAAAAGAAAAAAATATAATAAATAAAAAAAGGAAAAAATAAAAGGAAATAAATAAGTAGAAACAAAATAAACTTTAAAAAATAAGTAAAAACAAAGAATTTTCAAAACATTAAAAGCAAAAAGAATTTTCATAAAGAATTTTTTTTAGAAACTTTAATAGCAAAAGCAATTATCATAAAGAATTTTTTGTTAGAAACTAAAATAACAAAATATGTTTTTTAATATAATGATAAAATGCAGTAATATTAAATAGCAGGAAAAAGAATCACTCAAAAATCTATTTTTATAGTAAAGTTATTCAAAAACTAGTGATTCACACAAATTTAAAAAAAAATCAAATTTAAACTATTCAAATTGAAAACAAATGGCACTAACAGAAAGTGTATAGTTTTTATTAGCTAAAAGTAAAAAGAAAAAAGTAAAGCCAAAAATAAAAGAAAATAAATAATGCAAAAACAAAACAAAAAACTGGAAAAAATAAAATAAAAATGCCACCTACTGGGCCACGACGGCCTGAATACGACTTGAAACCCAACCAAGCCAGGTGGACCAGGATTCAGGCCCGTAGAGGGCCCAGTAGGCCCACATGCATGTGGAGAGAGGTTAGGCCCGTAAGACTGCTTTAGAGAGGAGCTCAGCAGCTCAGGGGCACCGCACCTTATAAACAGGTGCGGCTCTCTCTCAACTAGCAAGGTGGGACTAAACTCCCACCATCACGCCGCTGTGCAAGGCCTACTGGTCCCGGCTGGTGGCACGAACCGGGACCAATGCCCCCCCTTTGGTCCCAGTTCGCGGCACCAGTCGGTACCAATGCCCCTCTTTAGTCCTGGTTGGAGCCACCAACCGGGACCAAAGGCCTCTACTTCCCGCCCTTTGGGCTACTGAAAAGAGACCTTTGGTCCCGGTTGGTGGCACCAACTGGGACTAAAAGGGGGGCATTGGTCCCGGTCGGTGCCATGAACTGGGACCAATGCTTCGTGTATATAAGCAGGACTTGTAAAAAATTCCAGTTCCATCGACCATTTGCCCCGCTGACGACGCCGCCAGGCTGCCCGACGCCATCGCCGTCGCCGCCCCGCGCCGTCACCGCCCCGCGCCATCACCGCCCCACCCCAATCCGTCGCCGCGCGGCACCCTGCGCCGTCGCCGTGTGCCACCCCACGTTGTCTCACCACCCCGATACCGTCGCTGTCACCACCCCGCGCCGCCCCAACGCCGTCACCGCCCCGCGCCACCCCGACGCCGTCGCCGCCCCGCACCGCCTCGTCACCTCCCCGCGCCGCCCCGACGCCGTCACCGCCCCTGCCCCGATCGACGCCGTCGCCGCGCCGCCCCGCTACGGTCCGACGGCCTTTCTTTGATGTTTTCTGTGTATATATGTATTAATTTTTTTATATGCATGTATGTTCTCTGTGTATATATGTTCATATATGCAAAAGTTAGATTTTTAGAAAAGTTTCATATGTATGTTCTCTGATTTAGTGCATTTTAGGTTAGTTTCATTTTTAGAAAAGTTTTATATATTTAGGAAGAAGGAAGAAGGAAGAGAAGGAATAAGAAAGAAGAAGAGAAAGTTTTATATATGCAAAAGTTACATTTTAGAGGAGAAATAAACAAGAAGAGGGAAAAAGAAAAGAAAAGAGAGGGGGGGGGGGTATGTCGTGGTCGATATACCCCCTCCCCGGTAACTTCGACATGTGGGGGGGGGGGTCGATATACCCCCTCCCCGATAACTTCGACATGAGGGGGTGGGGGTCGATATACCCCCTCCCCGATAACTTCGACATGAGGGGGGTTCATATGACGTTTTTTTGTGCATATGCTGTTTTTTTCATATGATGTTTTTTTCATATATGTATTAATTTTTTATTTAGGTTGTTAATTAGTAGATATCAATTTTAGGTTAGTGCATAGGTTAGTGTAGAGGAAAAGGTAAAATAAGGAAAAGGAAGAAAAGAGGAAGAAGAAGAAAAGGAAGGAGTGGAAAAAGGAAAATAAGAAGAGGAAGAAGGAGAAGAAGAAAGGAGAAGAAGATGAGAGGAAGAAGAGGAGAAATAAATAAGAAGAGAAAAAAAAGAAAAAAAAAGAGGAGAAGAAGAAAGGAATAGAAGAGTAGAAGAAACAAAATAGAGTAATTTCTATTTTTTTCTTCTTCACCTCTATTCCTTTCTTCTTCTCCTCTTTTTTTATTTTTTTCTTCGATCTTCTCCTTTATTCCTTTCTTCTTCTCCTCTTTTTTTTTCTTCTTCTTCCTCTTCTTATTTTTTTATCGGGTATGTCGTTGTCGATATACCACCTCCCCGATAACTTCGACATGAGGGAGGGGGTCGACATACCCCCTCCCCGATAACTTCGACATGAGGAGGGGGAGGGGGTCGAGGGGTCGAGGGTTCGAGGGTCGAGGGTTCGAGGGTTCGACGGTCGAGGGTTCGAGGGTTTGGGGGTCGAGGGTCAAGGGTTCAAGGGTTGTCGAGGGTTCGAGGGTCGAGGGTCGTTGAGGGTTCGAGGGTCAAGGGTTCTAGGTTTTCCAGGGTTTGAGGGTCGAGGGTCGTCGAGGGGCCGAGGGTTCGAGGGTCGAGGGTTGTTGAGGGGCGTCGAAGCGCTACCGAGTCCACCCCAAACCCTAGAGAAGCGTCGAGGCCACTAATTAATATAATTCCTTGTTGTGATTAGCTAGGTCTACGTTTGCCACTAATATATACATCTGTCATGTTTGTATAATAATTGTCATGTTGTAATATTTGCAGAAACTATGGAGCACCGCCGAGACGAGGAAGCAGAACAGGTGTTGGGGGACATAATCGCAAACGGAGGTGACGTCATGTCGTATCTCAACGAAAGTGATGGTCTGGAAGGAGAGGGTGAAGCAGGCTACGGTTATCGAACAACGGAGGAGGAAGGACATGATTATTATGGCTCCGGTGACTGAATGCCGGTGCAAGAAGGAGACCGTGATGATGGCTCCGGTGACCGAACAGAGTCCGGCCAGGTATATATATTAATTAAGCTTGTGCTGACTAGCTAATTGATGCATTCATTGTTTTGGTATCTACACATATTAACTCTCGTCTTTCTTCTTTTTTCTAGCCCTCCGGATCGAGCACAACTTCGGTAAAGAAACGAGGCCCGAAGAAAAAGTTGCGCCCGGATGTAAGGTTCACGATCACAGCAATCGCGCCCGATGGCCTACCGATTGAACCCCTCTGGACCAAGGACGCATTTACTGCTCAGTGCGGGGTTCTTGTTAAGGACATGATCCCGATCAGCATCGAGCTATGGAATCAGCCTAAGAAGGAAGAGCTTCAAGTTTCTCTTGTCGAAGATGCATAGAAAGAGGATCGTTGAAATGCGCTGAAGGTAAATTTCACCCTACCGGAAGAGGAGGATCCGGAGAATCCAGTTATAGAGCCATTGATCAAGTCATGTGCTCTCAAGAAGATGGAAGATCTATTCAGGAGGTGGAAGAATGATCTGAAAGCAAAGTTTGTCGACAAAAAGAAGACACCAGAATTCACCGGCCGGTATGAGAAGATCAGAGATCAGTGGGACGCATTTGTGGCCAACAAGACATCGGAGAGGAGTAAGAAGATGTCAGCGACAAACAAGATAAATGCTGTGAAGAAGGAGCATCACCATCGCACGGGGTCAGGTGGCTACCTCAAAGCCCGGTCGTTGTGGGCCAAGGCTGAGAATGACTTGCTTGCTAAAGGGGTCGAACC
This sequence comes from Triticum aestivum, assembly GCF_018294505.1. Taxonomy (NCBI): domain Eukaryota; kingdom Viridiplantae; phylum Streptophyta; class Magnoliopsida; order Poales; family Poaceae; genus Triticum; species Triticum aestivum. The sequence continues at coordinate 697,872,104 of NC_057810.1, read as the reverse complement.
AGAGACATTGAACTGGCGAGACCATCTAAGGACTTGGTTCTTCGGGGTTGGCGGAACCTTGGACCCTGTAACAGGGAAGTGCGTTTGGACGAGCGAGCAACTGCAAATACCGTCACGAAGCTTCAGGACTATATCGCCACGGTGCAGGAAGGGAGGTTTGTTCGAGATAGAGAGAAGGACGAGCTCACAATGGCCCTTGGGAATCCTGAGCACCCTGGACGGACACGAGGCACGCCAGACTCTGTTCCGTGGAAGGTTGGGTTTCCGGACGCAGGCGGTTACAAAACCCAGGAGAGGAGGAGGAAACAGGAGTAGAGTGAACTGCAGGAGCTGCATGCAAGGGTACAGAAGCTAGAGGAACGAGAAGCAGTTCGAATCAAGGGACCTGCCGAAGCTACCCCCGAAGCTACCCTGCCATCTCAGCGGAGAAGCTGTGTGGCTTCCACCGATCCGCTTCAGCTGGAGCCTGTCTTCACGGCTCCTGCTAGCTACCCCGTGGATGATATCATAGAGTCTCAATAGTGCCACCTTATGACGCAATGGCAGAATTACAAAGTCAAGGCGGCTGTCGGCTCTGTTCGACCTACTGAACCCGGCGCAACTTTTCACTCCCGTCCAATTCCAGAAGGATATGCAAGGGTGATGGTGGAGGAAGTAACAGAGGAATTTGAGGAGCTCGTGCTTGACCACCCTACCGGTGAAGGGGAGACTAGGCTGGGTTCTGCTCTGAAGACTCCATGGCTATGGCAGAAGGAGCTCATCAACCTTCCGAACTGGACGCCTCCACCACCTCCTCCTCCTCCTCCTCCTCCTCCTCCGGCGAGTCAGGGCACTCCGCCTCCTCCTCCGCCTGCTCCTCCAGCGAGTGATCAGGGCACTCCGCCTCCTTCTCCGACGCGTGGGGGCACTCCGCCTCCTTCTCCGCCTGCGCCAGCGCGCCCGACCAGCCAGCCTCCTCCTTCTCTGCCTTGTCAGCAAGGGAGGAAGAGACCCGCCGCCGCTCCGGTTGCTCCGGCGCGTCGTAGTCCTTCTCCTTCGCCTCGTAAGCAATGAAAGAAGACAGCCGCAGCTGCTCGGCCTGCTCCGGCATCTAGCAGTACAGCCAGAGGCGGGAGGCAATACAGATTCGGTCCATCTCTCAAGACTCGAGAGAAGTTACCATATGATATGACCGTACAGGAAAATGAGGAGATCTATCAAGCCCAAGTAGAGGACTACTTTGAAACGCAAAGAGCTAAGAGACATCCACCTCCGGAGGAGAAGATAGATCCGGGGAAAGCAAAGCGCACTTTGGACGTCCTGCAGCGACCACCACCGTCTCCGCCGCAAACCAACTATGAGCGCATTACTGAAAAAAAATATAAGGAAGCAAAGCGGTTGGGAAGTACTTGCAGTGACAAAAGGTTACAAGAACGAAGAAGTGGGAAAAAAATTCCCCAGCTCGGCGAACAAGAGAATCAATCGTGCCCCCCGCTCAAGGTGTCTAGCGATATCGTTGCTAATCATCCGGGGATCTTGCCCGGTACCAATCCGGCAGATTACGTGCCCGACGATGCACATTTTGATACAATGGAGGTGGAAGAATTCAAATATGAGTACGGGAAGCCTCTCGTCAAAGATGTTACTACTCTAATAACGATGATGTGAAGATTCCATGATTGGTACATGGAAACCTGCAGAAAGTTTGCAGGGGAGAAAAAATGGATACTTTAACACTGAAAGTTAAAGAGGATCATCATGACATCATTGGAATTGAGCAGTTGTCTGTTCCATTTGAGGAGTTCTTCCAGTTTTTCAATCAAAAGGCCCTCAATAAATTAATGGTAACTTGCTACTGTTTGTAAGTACTACTTCTGTCATTAAGTCTTTATATATAGCTCAGCTCTGTCACTGCATGTATATATAATTATCCTCGCTATATTATGCAGGTTGAAGATCGCCGAATGCAGAAAAGATGAAATGTATGATATTGGGTTCATTAACACAAATCTCATAGATCAATTTACGATTACATTTCATGCCAAAGAAACTGAAAACAACTTGCTACGATCGTTGGTAATAAATCAAAACAAAGATACAATACTCTTTCCTTACAACTTCAAGTGAGTGTTACTGTGTTGTGCATATTCGGTTTCCCTTAATTATTACTCAAGGTTATGTAATTGATGAGTTATGCATGCGTGCGCAGCTTCCACTATATTCTCCTAGAGATTAAGCTTTAGTAGAGACTAGTAAACATTTTAGACTCGAGACGAAAAGATCCCTCTGACTATGTGGACATGTCTAAAATGCTCGAGAAGTAAGTTGAATCGATCATTATCGCGCTATATCGGCAACTTTGTTCATTTCATGATATCAAGTAATTGTTTCTTTGTCTTGCAGGGTTGGAAAGTATTCACCGCACAAGTTTCGGGACTACCACGGGAACTGCGATGGAATTACCCGAAAGTAAGTACTACTAGCTAGCTAGTTCCGCGCATCTCCCGTTGATTCTAGCTACTTTCATCAATGCCCATTTATAATGCTTCATTATCAGTTTGATTGACCTCTATTTCTCGTAAAGTGCTTGTGGCAGGAAGCCGGGAATAATTACTGTGGATACTACATCTGCGAGTTCATCTACAACGCGACGGCCAAGAATAGGCGGGGCTACTCTAATAGACAATATGAAGTGCGTAAGCAAACATATTCATAATTTTATTTTATTACCATCATTTGTATTGAGTTTCATTCATATATATGTATTAACCCCTTCTTTAAATTAGATGTGGTCGATGCCGGATGAACTCCTACCACAAGATCGCATGCGAGCAATTCAAGAGGAATTGGCTGGATTCTTTCTTGACCACGTCATCAATAAAGCCGGAGAATACCACCATGCATGTGGAAGTTGAGTTCATATGTTAGGGTATTGTAAGAGATCTTACACATTGTATATATATATATATATATATATATATATATATATATATATATATATATATATATATATATATATATATATATATGTACCCAGTAGCGTCGGATAGATATATGATAACTTGTTGTTCGACCAATCTCTCAGAGAAGGAGAGGTCGATCACTTCTGTATATGTTCATGACGATCTTTTGTACTTAATAGTTTCCTTCATTTGCTTACTAGCTAGCTAGCATGTCGAGTCCTCTCTATACGTAGCGTCGACTAAGCACGGAGATAAGAGAGGACACTTTTCTCTATTAGATAGCTAATACAATATATGAAACCCCTAAATTAACCCTACAACCCCCCCCCCCCCCCCCCCAAACCCCACCCTCTTTCAGAAAAAAGCAAAAAACCCAGCACCTGAAATGTTGACGCGTGGAAGCCTTTTGGTCCCGGTTGGTGGCACCAACCGGGACAAAAGGCGCCCCTGCCTAGGCAAGCGGCAGCGGCCACGTGGAGCCCCCCATCTATCCCGGTTCCTGGTCGAACTGGGACTAAAGGGACAGGGCTTTAGTAACGACCCTTTAGTCTCGGTCCTCCTCCTCCTCCGCCTCCTCCGGCCCCGTTTAATTTCCCCGGCCCCTGCGCGCCTGGGCGTTAATGCGTAGAGTACTTACTCCATTGCTGGCTAGCTCTCGATCCGTCCGGCCGCGCCACCGGCCGACGCGCACACGCGGGGAGGGGAGGGTGATGGAGACCGCCGGCCGGACCGGTCGAGCTACAGGGTAGACAAGGCTTTGTACTAGTACTATTGTATCATCGCCCCGGCCTTGTTGCTTGCTCCCATACACTTCTTCCTCCTAGCTACATACAATTATTCCCTCCGGTCCGGGGGCTCCGGCAGCGGCCGCGCCAAGCTATATATATTCCCTTCCTGCCCACCAAGCTCCCAACCTCATTCATACATACTCTAGCATCACACACCGCTCAGGCTACAGCAACATAGATATATGCCCTGCCTAATCCCTGCTACCTAGCTAGATATATACCTAGCTTCTTTCTCTCCTCTCTCGAGATCTTGTCGATCTCTTTCTCCTCCGTCTACCTAGCTAGCGCAATTGGTGCCTCTTATAGGCAAGGCAACGGCATCCATCCAGATCTCTCTCCATACCCATAGTACATATTGCAATTCACGATACAAATTGTAGAGAGAGTCGAGCTGAGCTGAGCCAGGAGGTGGTTTCAGAGAGAAGATAGTGAACAGATAGAGAGATAAGCATTTCCATGGGGCTGCGGGACATCGAGATGACGCTGCCGCCGGGGTTCCGCTTCTACCCGAGCGACGAGGAGCTGGTGTGCCACTACCTGCACGGCAAGGTGGCCAACCAACGCTTCGCCGGAGGAGCCACCGGGACCATGGTGGAGGTCGATCTGCACGTCCATGAGCCATGGGAGCTGCCAGGTCAGTTTCTTACTGCTATTAGTTACTGCCGTTAGTTAGTTATATAGTTACTATTAGTACCCGATCCATCTCTCATCTCTAGTCCCGCTCAAAGTAATCTTGTTAATTACAAGCTAACCTACTCTTCGATCGATCTCGATCCACAAGTACGTTGTTAGTCCCTCTCCAGCAAGCTACATGTCTCTTAATTAATTTAACTCCATTCCCTGGAATGATTAACTATGCACGCAACCGCGTTTTATTGGCTCCAATTGGGGCTTGTGCTTGCTTTTGTTAATTACTGCACTAAATTAGTAGTGCTACTGGTTGTATAGACATGCATATATAGCATCTCGATCTGACGCAATTCCTGCAAGTGTTGTGTTGCTTCTAGCACAAGTTTCCCCTTAGGATTTTATGAGTAGGCTACCACTGCAAGCATGAACTTGCTATAATTAATCTGTCAAGTGTGCAGCATACTGTATTTTAAATTCTTTGGAATAATTACTTAAGGAATTTGCTTTCCATATCAGTAATTTTCTTCCACCTGGTGGTGGCTTAATTTTCACCCTTCCCTCTCTCTCTCTTTCTCTAGTATATAGGAGTACTTCCACAAAAAAACTTTTTTTTTGCGGGGAACTTCAGCAAAAAAACTTACTATTCCCCAAATAATGTTTTGAAACTTCGTACTACTAAATTTTTCCTAAACTTACTATGCCCCTCAACTTCTCTTTCTGTGTGGAATTTTACGACATGATAAGATCTAATTATGCACATACGTTTGCATATACACTTGGGGATCCTAATCAACATCCACTGAAGTTTCTCTTGCTAATTGTGCGTCTTCCTGGCTATGGTGGTATGCAGATGTGGCGAAGCTGAGCACAAACGAGTGGTACTTCTTCAGCTTCCGCGACCGCAAGTACGCGACGGGGCTGCGCACAAACCGCGCCACCAGGTCCGGCTACTGGAAGGCCACCGGCAAGGACCGCGTCATCCGTAGCCCGAGGTCATCGTCATCCCGCTCCGGCCGCGCCGCCATCGTCGGCATGCGCAAGACCCTCGTCTTCTACCGCGGCCGCGCCCCCAACGGCAGCAAGACCTGCTGGGTCATGCACGAGTTCCGCATCGAGAACCCTCACTCCCCACCCAAGGTCTATTTGATTGGCAATATCTGATCTTGTTTCAGTATTTTTAACTGCTTTTAGATGCTAATATGTGTGTTTTCAATTGGATTGTATCTGTGCAGGAGGACTGGGTGCTGTGCAGAGTTTTCCACAAGAAGAAGGCCGACACGGAGTACGCCATGGACGGCGAGCAAGTGATCATCGGCGGCATGACTCGCAACGCTACTGCCGTGAGCGGATCCAACTACGTCAGCTCCTCGTCCTGCCACGATCCGGATCAGTACCACCACTCGCCTCCGGCGGCGCTGTTCCCCTCCCTCGGCGCAGGCGGCCACCCTTACCAGCTCACTTCCTGTGATCATCACCCCCACGGCTCGATCGGCGTCTCGCTCACCGACGTGGACCCCTTCGCGGGCATGCCACCGCTGTTGAGCTACGACAGCATCGTCGACTTCAGTCAGCAACTTCAGGGCGGCGGTGCAGCGGCAGGTTTGAGAGACGGCGCTGGGGATCAGTGTGGCGGCGAGCTGATGGACCTAGGGCTCCAGGTGCAGGAGGAGCACTACAACTACAACAGCCTGATGTAGATGTGAATATATGATATGGATCGGTGGGTGCTGCATGCTGTTATTGCTCGGCCATACACAGTAGTGTGTATTGGCCATCATTATTCATTTGTGATCTTGTGCAGATTTCGTTATTTGTGCATGTAGTGTAGGGTAGAAGCATAATACGTATATACTATATTGCAATGGGCCGGTTATATAATTGATCTCGATTAATTAGGATATGTGAGAGAGTGAGGCTGTTGTGTCATGTACATATGTACTGTATGGATCATTTCTGTTGTTGGAGAATGGTGACAAGTTGGGGCATTTGATGTTGTTGTTCCTATACCTGTAATGACTAATAATTATCTATACATATTCAGATTATATCAGCCTGCATTTTGTGAACAAGGTGAGACTTATTTGATTTAGGACGGGCTATCCATTATGTTTTCTGAGTGTCTAAGGCTCAATAGACTTAGGCAGTCTTAAATCAGAGTCCGCGGTGTGCGCATTAAGATATTACTCTTTATTTTCCAATTTATCTTTTTAGAAGAAAGGGTGAAGCCCACTTTTTAACTCCCTAATAAGTTTCGAGCTACAATTTGTGATATTTCTTACCCATTTACCAGAAGTTTTTTTCAAAATACCCCATTAATTTAAGCAGGTTTGTTCCATATTTTATCTCTTCTAGGGTTTTGCCCCCACTATGTTAGGCGAGGCCTACTGTTAGTACGGCGTGGCTATCGCTGGCGCACTCATGTGGGGCGCGTCCCGATGTGGTAGATGAGGCATCAAGCAAGCTAATTCATCCAGGACAGCAACCCCAAGTCGGGCAAAGCCACACCCGAGCAAGTCCCTTCTCTCCCCGAATGCGAGTTTGTGATTTTGGTAGCGCAATCGGCGGTGGTGGTGGAGTCCTGGAGTCGAAGCGGTGGCAGCTGGTATCGTAGAGGGGTTAACGCGGGGATTTTTTCTGATGCTTCGTAGGGGAGACTGTTGACAGCCTAGAAATAAGGAAATGAAGAAATCCTCTTGCTGGCGTGCCTAATCTTCCTTTCGGTGATCACCCGTGATCACCTCGACGGTGTGACCTTAGCCTACCCTATGGCCCGCCTCTGCTACCCTAACTCCCACGCAGTGAAACGGGGACTGGGAGGAGGTGCAAATCGAGTGATGGAGCTTGTCCGGCTAAACCAGCTCAGGCGCAGGCACCCCTATGCCACATCGACAGCGCCTCACGCGATGTACCTTCAATCTGGGGCCGAGTCAACGGAACATCAGAATGGCGGTGCGGCCCATGTTATAGAAGAATGCAAAGTTCTTTAAAGGGAGAAAGAATGGAACAAACTTGCATAAATGGCCTATTTTGAAGAAATTTTCGGTAAATAGGGTAAAAAGTGTCAGAAACGAAAACTTGTGGCTAAAAAGTACGTCCCGGTCTTTTAGAAATTACGTGCAACTTTAGGGTTGAAATTTGATGCGGTCAAATCTTGAAATGATTTGCGCTGAGAGAGGGCACTGTTGTGCAATAAAGATTGACGTTAATTCATTTACTGTATCGCAGAAAAAGTGTGCTCATTTATTAATAACGGTGTCGTACGAACAATAACACCACTCTTTCCACATCATCTCATGAAGCATGACTTCCCTACATGCATGAACGAGACTAGGTCAGCATTATCAGCCATGACTTCCCTAGTCCCTACATGCATGAAAGACTTGGTCAACATACGCTCAGAATACTGGCCTCCATGCATGCATGCATGCATCATCCGTGGAATTTTCAACGTACAGTACATTCTACCGATCCCATTCATGCATCACCGCTCACTGCGAGCTGTAACTAGAGTGTGCACGTACGCTACGCTTACGTGAATGCGGCATAGTTTTCCACGTGAAACAGGCCGAGAATTTTAACTTGGCGTACGAGACTACTATGTGGACACAGTACATCCAGTAGGTTAGCAGTCTGGTTAACGACCCGGTAGGGGTACATCCGTAGTGGCCGATAGCTAGCTACCAACAATGAGCCACTGGTGGTGCTGCATGCATACGCATGTGGCTTCCTGCTGGCTCCTGCCTCCTCCGGTCCTCCTGCTACTGTGCTGAACCTGCGCGGAGACCCACCACGGATGTACGAGTAGTAATCACTGGATAAGGGGGGCACACACCGCACAGCCCGGCCCTCCCCTTGATCCTTTCTCGTCTCTGTCCGGCCGATCGTGTCCTGTTCCCCTCTCCGCTCTGCGCCGGCCATGCCGACGCCGGGCATACGTCTTTGGACGGTGGTGCATGCCACTAGCGGCCAGCAAAGGCCTGCGTTGGATCACCGACCGCCGGATTCTTCCGGTAACTTTCAAGGAGAAAGGGAAAAGCTGATCATTGACCGGAGATGCTGGTGCTTGTATTGAATGCGCGTGCACTAGCTGGAAGTGGACACTCCTCAGAAGCCATCGCTGTGTGCGATTGATTCCAGGCAGTCGAACGTTCGTGGCTCTCTTCGCGCAGAAAAAGTGAAATTGAGCTCTAAAAAAAATACAGCTAAATGTTTTGTGCACTGTTTGAGCACTGACTTTCTTTTTTATGTCGAGAGCTCCTCGAATATTATTTGTTCATGAAATTTTGCAGGTGCCTAAAACATTTGATCATGTTTGATGTCGCAGAGTTTCATAATTTTTCGATTTTTTATAGTGTTTTTTCAATGTGATGCTTTGAAAACAGACATAGGGATACGTTTTTGTGCTTTGAAAACTCTCTCGAACTTAAGTAGACGACCGGTTGGAACGGCTGAGTAGGATTCGACAATTGCTGAGTACGCAAGGAAAGCAAAAACCTAGATTTGCTTTATCGGGTATGAACTCCGAGCTCTAACAATTCCCTCCTCATCTACCAAAACAACCGGAAATGTTTCAAAAAAAGTAGGCATCCGGGTGTCCTTTACCTCGTTCGGTTCCATGAGGTCCAATGGCTAATATTGCTGCTACCTCTTGTGAGGGTACTCTCTTCATTTTTGTATACAAGTGCACTTCGTTTTTAATGTCAAACATTGATTTATATTTTTTCTTTACTAAATATGGGTTATATGTCATCAAAAATATGTCATTGGAAAGTTTTTTGAAATGTGCATCTATTGACATACTTTTTTGTGGCATATAACTCACTTTTTATTGGCGCGACTAATGGTCAAAGTTAGACATACATAAAAATATGAAATGGACTTGTATACAGAAATGGAGGGAGTAAAGATATTGCCAATGATTATGTGGGGCTCGTATGGACTTTGCACTGCCACAAATAAGGAGATAAATTATAGCGTCATTAAAACATAAAGGCTAATGAGGAAAGATATAAAATTCAATTAATGTTATCTTTGCTTTTCAATGGTTTGGTCACAACACAATATGCACCACGTGTACTAATTTGTTTATTTATTTATTTATTCAAGTCGACACTATATTCTACTAGATCATATTATTTACACAATATGCAGTAAGAAACATGTATGAATATATCATACGTGATTTTTTAATACGTAAATATGTTGATTATAAATATGTAAATAAGTATAATTTTTAACATTAGAAACACATGGTGTAATGTTTGAATATTTATGTGGCGTGATGATATATCAGATGATTTTTAATCTAAAACCTCGGGATGTCCTAAGATTAAGAAAAATGTATTTCAGGCTGCATTATGGCATACATTTTACATTGTACATTTTTTGTTGGCCTAAAATCTTAGTGAATGGCGCTAAAGTGGGCTTTTAGTAGCAAATTTTATTTTGAATGTATGCCATATTTTATTTCGAATGAACTTACACAGTATAAATGAAAGTCTATATTTATTGGCAAAGGGGGAATCGCTTCTTGAGAAGTGAGAACACTTATTTTGTTGTACTTACCCTATTTCTATTTTCACAATTGCCCGCAATCAATCAACGGCTAGTATTAAACTTCCCTCTTGCCTTGGGAGGTAAGAGGGTTCATCTTAAAACTTCTGTTAGAAATTTCAACATGAACTCAAATCTCTCTCTCTCTCTCTCTCTCTCTCTCTCTCTCTCTCTCTCCCCCCCCCCCCCCCCCCCGATCTCCCTCTCCCTCTCTCCCTCTCCCTCTCCTATAACAATCCATAATTTGTGACAATTCAACAATGTGTTTGTCTTCCGCCAGTTTATTTATATGTGCAAAAAAAAATTCTAGTCCTTTTTTTGCTGTAAGTAATATAATATGGCAAAATATGTGGTTTCTTCAAGATACACTTTCTAAACGCAAACAAAAAAGGGTCCTGTTTTGACACAGACGCTTTTGGGATGCTTTTATTAACCAATGAATGCCAGGCACTCTTCCTTATTTAGCTTCCACATTTGGCTAACGAAGAAATTACAGGCCTATTCTTACATTTCTTATTTGCTGCTATCCAAATAAGTTCTAAAATTTAGAACCATTGTTTTATCAAAAAAAATCCTACAATATTACTCACATATCTACTTGGATTATTTTTCAAATTTTCTCATTAGAGACCATGCAAAATCTAAATGTCACTTTCTTCACGCGAAAATAACCTCCCCTTAGTGGAGCTTGGTAAATGTGAAAACCCCAATTTGTAGGCATACATATTTAATTTGTAATAAAATTTTCTATTTGACATCCTAAGTGCACAATAAGTTCAACTATGTTAGGGTTTTGTGTTTAGGGAGTACCTTTTATGTTCCCTTGATACCCCATTAGCACACACCCCTCCTTAGTAAACTTAGTTGAAGTGTGAAAAGGTTATTCTGCTAGTATACTTGACTTTTCTCTTAAATTCCTTCTCACCCTCTCTCTCTCTCCCTCTCGCTCTCTCCCTCCCGCTCTCCCTCTCCCCCTCCCCCTCTCCTATAAAAATCCATGATTTGTGACAATTCAACAATGTGTTTGCTTTCCGACAGTTTATTTATCTACAAAAAAATTTGTCTAGTCCTTTTTTGTGTAAGTAATCTAGTATGGCAAAATATGTGGTTTCTTTAAGATACACTTTCTAAACGCAAACAAAAAAGGGTCCTGTTTTGACATAGACGCTTTTGGGATGCTTTTATTAACCAATGAATGCCAAGCTCTCTTCCTTATTTAGATTCACATTTGGCTAACGAAGAAATTACAGGCCTATTCTTACATTTCTTATTTTCTGCTATCCAAATAGGTTCTAAAATTCATAACCACTGTTTTATCAAAAACATTCATGCAATATTACTCACATATCTACTTGGATTATTTTTTAACTCTTCTCATTAGAGACCATGCAAAATCTAAATGTCATTTTCTTCACACGACAATAACCTCCCCTTAGTGGAGCTTTGTAAATGTGAAAAAACCAATTTGTAGGCATACATATTTTATTTGTAATAAAATTTTCTATTTGACATCCTAAGTGCACAATAAGTTCAACTATGCTAGGGTTTTGTGTTTAGGGAGTATTGGTTTTAAGTTCCCGTGACACCCCATTAGCACACATCCCTCCGCAGTAAACTTAGTTTAAGTGTGGAAGGATTATTTTTCTAGTATACTTGACTTTTCTCTTAAATATCTCTTCGGCATACTATAAATACACAATTTTTTCTCTATCTGAATTAGTGAATGGCACTAAAGTGGCTTTTAGGTCGTGAAATTTTGTCTTTTAGATAGCAGAAAATTAATTTATTTAAGCATTCATGCTTTTTTTATTGCAATGCTCTCGAACCCGAAATCCTTATCCATTAGTGTGTATTTGTTGGAAATTTGCACACATATATGGTAATTTAAAAAACTTTAGTGGAAGAAAGTATAATTTAAGCACCACTTGTGTCGTGATTCAATGATCGTAACTCATCATGAAAGAAAAAAATATGCATCAACTTATATATTGTACTAACTAGATAAGAATTTATGTTACAACTTGCGCGAGCCTCAAGCCAAACATAAGAAACATGACATATGTCCCCAGGACCACTCTCAGTTGTGTCATAGAACATCAACACATAGACACCAGACTTTAACATGGAACCAAGCTAAATCATGGTAAAAAAGCACCAGGCAAAGCCACCCAAATCTTCTTCCACTATTGTTGTATGCTTGGATACAACAAGTTTTAGCACTTGAGTCTCCCATACCACTAGAAGATCACATACATCAAAATTTATTATGCTGGATAGCAACAACAAGATTTGGAGCTGCAGGGGAATAATTTCTATCTAAGTTTTATTTTCTTCTCCAATGGACGATGCCCCCCGAATCTTCATCCACTTCTCTTTTGGTTGATGGATTGGAGTCTAAACAACTCCCTCTCTCTTGTGCAAAGTTCAATATGCCTTTAAGTCATAAACGAAAACATTTGTGGACCTTTGCACATGTTTGAGCTACCTAAAAGGCTTAAATTCATCATAACACCTATGAGAAGGATATACCAACAATAATATGCCTTCGTTGATGCCACACAAGGAATGCTACTCCTTACCAATGTACAATAAAACCTAGCTAGTGAACATCTCAAAGATTAATGATTGCTTCTCTAAAATTTCCATAGAGAAGATGATTGAGTTTCAGCCGCATGTATATGCTCACTTGTGGGAGATTGGAATGACATATGTTGTTCTTTTGTGGTAGCTTTGTGGTTGTCGAAAGACAGGCGGGGCAGGACCATGGCTTTTCTAGCTTTTCTAATAAATGAGCCGACCTACAATTGCTCTCCTCTCTCTCTCTCTCTCTCTCTCTCTCTCTCTCATTCATATATTTATTTCATGTGTCATATCCAAATGCAGAAAGACATGTGTTTTGAGGTACTCTACAAATCCGTATGTGAGATATCAATCATGTGTTTCGTAGTTCCTGCAATCTAGATGAGCTCTAAGATTTATAACATTGGATTTGTCTCAAAACAATTTTACTATGTTTATTTCATGTGTTGTATCCAAGTGGAGCAGTTGCCAAGCTCATGTGTTTTGAGGTACTCTACAAATCCATAACATTTGAGATATCAATCATGTGTTTCCTAGTTCCCGCAATCCAGAGCCCTAAGATTTATAACATTAGATATGTCTAAAAAAATACTATATAATTTCTTATAAATATTACTCACATGTTCTTATAGAGATTATTATTCAGAGTTGCTCATTATAGACCTTTGAAACCCCATCAGTAGAATTTTGTTAAGTACAAAATTTCTTATTTTTTGGTATACTGCTCCGATTTGCATTCTCTCCTCAACATACTAAGAATACAATAATGTCAACTATGTCAGTTAATCCCTTAGTTCCAAAATACTTGAAATTCTATGTTTGTCTTAAGCCAAACTTCGTTAAGTTGACCAACTTTATACAAAAAAATTGCTAATATTTACAACATTAAATATATACAGTATGCAAATCTATGTATGAGGAATCTAATGAAGCCACTTAGGTGTTGCAGATGTTGGTATATTTTTCTATAATCTTGGTCAAACTTTAAAAAGTTTGAGTCGGGACAAACTTATAATTTCAAGTATTTTGGAACCGTAGAGTACTAAATTTTGCTAACATACACTTTTGGTAATGATATGTTTAGATGACATAAATTAAGTTGTATTCGTGCATGCATATTTTAGGTTACTGTAACGGGGCATGATAGTGTGGATAGAACTCGAAATCATTAGGCCAGGTACCATAGAATTATCTTAGCAATGACGTGCATGATATTGCCGTGTTGGAAGAGAAACAAAACGAGGATGATCTCTTAGGTTGTGTTTGCCATTGAAGTGGATTATCATAAACCCATTTGACCCGCCATCTTTGAAGATTTTACTGCTTGTTTGACCAGCTTTAACCAACTTCTGTGACTAATTTTCACATTAAATTATAATGTGTACAATATGGCGCAAGACAGTTTAGCAACCGCATATTGAGCCTTGGTAAGAAATATAAGGCATTCTTCCCCATTACGATATGTCTTCTCTTACTCACATGGTTTAAAGTTTAATTTTATTTCCATCATAATTTGGAGCATGCAAACAAGATTGTGAGAGATGACGCAGAGCGGCGATTTGGTGCCCGAGCTCAGATGAGCCCGGACATGAACAGTAGTGCGATTTCAAATAGAAAAAAATATAAAAAATCCAAATATTTTTGTGGTGAAGATGCTCCTGTGCGTGAACTCCGTGCAAAATTTTGTGAAGTTTGGACATTCGAGGAGCTCGTGGCAAAAATGACAAATTTCAGATGTCTGAGAAACTTTTGAAAATCGCATTGTTCACGCCTGATTTTGTCTTTTTTTGCCACGAGCTCCTCGAATGTCCAAACTTCACAAAATTTTGCACGGAGTTCATGCACAGGAGCATCTTGCACCATAAAAAATAGATCTTTTTGAACTTTTTATCTATTTCAAATCGAGGTACTGTTCACTGGGCTCTGGGTTGAATTTCCGCAAAATTGTATAACATGTAATTCATCTTTTCTGTAGACGACATAAATGGAATAAGATAAGACCGTCCTATCAACCACCCCACATGTCTTTACTCTTTTAGTATGTGTATGAAATAATCCCTTCATCGAGACAACAAAAGGAATGCAATTCCTTACCAATGGCACCTAGCTACTGAATTATCTAGACACAAAAAAGTACTCCCTCCATTTCTAAATATAAGTCTCTTTAGAGATTTGAATCGGGACTACATATGGACGTATATAGCATATTTTAGAGTGTGAATTCACTCATTTTTTGCTTCGTATGTGGTCCTTATTAAAATCCCTAAGAAGACTTATATTTAGAAACGGAGGGAGTATTGAATTATATCAAAGGTTTGTTACTGCCCTTCTAATATCGCTTGTGAGAAGCTGATTGAGCTTTGGCGGCGGTCAAAAGCTCACTCTTGTGGAAGATTGGAACAGCAGATGGAGCCTTTTGTGGTAGCTTTGTGGTCGTGAAAAGGTAGGCAGGAGCAGGAGCAGGACCATGGCTTTGCCTTTGCGATCAATCACCCAACCTAGCTAGCTATATATAATTGCTTCCTTCGCTTCTTCTTCTCCTTCGATTGTATCATCACAGGACCACCACCACACACACGGTCGATCGACGCATGTGTGTATGTATGTGGATCACAACTTGACGAGACGTCCCTTTTCTTCACTTGTCTTAGCTTTTCTCCCAAGGGATCGGACCGCGACCCATCCCTTACGGAATCTTAGGGCACATCATCTAGCACTGGTCCTGATCTTGACTCCCATCTGTATACTGTCTACGATGCATACATGATTGCGAAATGATTGTTTGATTTAGGATATGGGACAGATGATACGATCGCAGAGCGTACTACATACTGTACGTGTTTACAATGTTCCAGTTTGCAGCCTCGTGATCGATGTGCATGCATCCGAATGTATATGTGCACGCACAGTATACTACAGTTGTGTATATAGTCGCATAGATATGCATGTACAGTTGTTAGCTGGAGACACGTAGTAGTACCATTGTGATACTATGTCCAATCCATTGAGCGGCTAGCGTGTAGAAGTAGTATATCATTGAGAATAATCAGTTGAAGGATGTCCCTGCTGATCATTGGCTATGCAGGAATATCAGTGGACCCTGCAGCCTGTATCATGCATTTCTTTTTGTATTTTCCCCGGTGCCTAACTTCTCCAGAAGAAATACGTACAGCTGGTGTGTGCCTGCGTTGATGTATACGGCCAGTACTAGACAACTGAAAATCCCAGCCTTCACTTATTTAGAGGGAAAAAAAAACAGGAAGAATGATACGGCACTCCGGTACTGGCATCATCTATATATGCATGGCTATGTACACAGGCCATGATAGAGGGCTAATTAAACAACGTATTTTTGTCTGGATATACTCCAGCAATATACAACTTCCAAAATGTACCAAATGTGTTGTCCAGAAGCAACTTATCCGGCCCCTGGACTTACGTACACTCTGGATAGTCTAGTACTACATATATACTACGTCGATGACATTAATTCCCGTAGCATATTTGTCCGGTGACGCCTGCATACACTAACGTGGACAGAATCTTCGGATTGGACACCCCTAATTAATGCGCGAATGCACGTGTCATCGATTCAATCCCCACATTGTTGCTTAATCTGCCTTGTCTGTCTTAAGCTGTGTTTATTTATGCTAAGCTTTCCTGCCCTTCCTTCCCAAAATAAATTAACAAGTTGAGGTAAAGACCAGATGCAGACGGACGTGCAGTACCTGAATCAGACATGCAAAGTAGTAATATTGTGCTCCGTATAAAATTATGTACGACTGGCTTTCATATGAATGAATATACAAAAGCTAGATAAGATTTGTTGTTAGAGATGCCCACAAAACTTTAGATGTTACTACTAAGCCAAAAAAAAGAGCGTGGTACAGCCAGTCAGCCACGTAACGACTAGAGCAGAGCTTCAGGTCATCAGGTGCATGCATGCCCGCGGTATCATCGGTATATTTTACCGTGTCCCTTTCCTTTCCGTCCGTGAAGCATGCATCCTGGCCACGCTGCTCGCGGCACGTGTATGCATGCGCTATGCTCTGCGTAGTTTTGACGGCCACAAAATCTTGCATGGTCAAATGTAAAACAACGAGAATACAAAGGGCACCAATGCTGCCACGTAAGTACCAGTTTACCACGGGAGCGGAGCTGTAGGTGCATGCATGCTCTTCCTCGCAATGTCACATACTCTATCGGTGTCCATTTTTCTTTCTCGTTCAGTGTCGAGGCATCATCCGACTACATACGTATCTCACTTACTCCCTCCGTCTTTTAAAGAGTGTACTTTCAACTTTGTTGAAAAGTCAAACATTTGTATGTTTGACCGTATTTATACAATAATGCATCAACATTTATGCCATCAAATTAGTAGCATTAGATTCATGATAAAATATATTTTCATCATATACCTATTTGGTTTCATAAACATTGATATATTTTTGCACAAACTCGGTCAAACATTGAGATAGTTTGACCCTCCAACAAAGTTGGAAGTACACTCTTTAAAGGACGGAGGGAGTACGCAGGAGTACAAACTTAAAATGCGCTTTTTTCTTTATCCCTTCTGGCCCTGACTTGCCTTTTGCTGCAAGGGAAAAAAAATCCTTCTGTTCTGTGCGTTAGGCTTGTCAGGCTACACGTTAAGCTAGGTACATGCATGCGGTGCAGACGTTTCGTTACCGATCGGATAGGCTTTTCGAAACTTGACCACCGGCCCATCCAGCGCGTGTTTAACGTGATCTAGAAGCGTAAGTAACTGTCTGTAGTTACTATCACCGTGTGTCACTAAGTGATCTTCGGATCTGAATTATTTCTGGTGTTCGTTGTATTGACATGATTAGCGATGAATTGATCAAAAGCTTTTCAAAAAAAAAAAAGAAACTAAGCATACCTTCTTTTTAGGCTAAGGAATCAGTCAGCAAGGTTAAATAAGTTCCAGACTTTGCATTGACACTCGTATTTTTCTATATTTATTTTAGTATTTTTGGTAATATGTTCATTTAGTGTGAGGAGACGTTCTCATCAACTATAGAGGACGACTATGGTGACTTGGTCAATCATAAAGGTAGGATGTGTATGCATGGAAAATACACAGGAGCTCATGGGTATTCCACACCCATATACGAATATTAAACGTATAAAATATCAAAAAAATTCAAAAAATTCTGGAATTTGGGGACATCAAACCCGGGTTCTAAATCTACTCCCGTGTGAAATTTCGTGAAAAAATACCAGGAAATGTATGCATGGTGAAGGAAATACTGTTGGAACAAAAATCCATCCAAACAGTTTTTTTCTACAGATAGGAATTTTTTGTTTTTTTTGCCACCAATACATTTCCAGGTTTTTTTTTCATGATATTGCACACGGGAGTAGATCGGAAACCCAGGTTTGATATCCCAAAATCTCAGATTTTTTTCAAATTTCTCAGTCTTTTTTTGAATTTAATGTTCGTATAGAGGTGCGAAGCACCCGGGTGCTACAAATCCGCTTCCCGTATGCATGCGTTAATATGGGTGAATGGAAATCATCGTGTGTGTGTGTTTTTACTCCAGTCCAATGTACTCCACGTTTTTTCTTGAGGGACAGTGTGCTTCACGGTAAGCTCCATGCCGTGTTGCCCGAGAGTAAAGCTCAATCATGTTTGACCGTGCCCTTTGACTGTGGCACGTAGTTCCCTTTTTGTGCAGTGAGCTGAAGATTTCATTGTGGGCTTGGCCGTCGTGGAGCGCGAGAGCCTTTGGGGGTCCGCTAAGGCCTTGTACAACGCTGGTGCTTGTGCTGCATGGCGCCTCAAAAGTTTCTTTAGTCCTCAACGCGTAATGCTTGGTATGGGGTGCTAGCTGGGCCCTTTTTCTATTTTTTGCCTGCTGATGGAGGCACTGAGTCGAGGCATCGTGACTTGAAGGAGCTGTTATTTGTTGTAAGCACCGGCTGGCACCGGAAGCAAAACTTTGCTTCTGCCACCCCGTCCTAAGCACCTGTGTAATCAATTCTTAGAAAAAAACGGGTTTTTTTGTGAGGCACCTGTGTAAGCACCCACCGTTGTACAGGGCCTAACAGGCTGGTCAAACACGGTAGCTTTCCTCATGTTCTTCAGACTGGCTTTAGAACCTTTTGTGTTTTTTTTGACTGGGAGAACCTTTTGTGTTGTTTCTTTTTTTCTGTGTTTCCAAGTCTTCTTATCAATTTTCTCTATTTTGATTTTTTTCTTTTTTTTTTGCGGGGAAAAAAAATTAATACACGTTGTACATCTTTCGTATGCACGCGTAACATTTTTCTGAAAATACATTGAACACATTTCAAATAAATGGCGAACAATTTATCAAATACATGTTTTCATATTTTTCTTCAGATAAATGTTTGAAAAATTCAAATACATGTTAAGCATTTGATTGAATTGTAAAAAACATTTTTTTACACACACATTGTTTACATTGTATTAACATTTTCTTCACTTGTCTTAGCTTTTTCCGAAGGGATCAGATGCCGACCGATCCTTTACGGAATCTTAGGGCACATCATGAAGCATTGGTCCTGTTCTTGACTCCATATGTGTACTACGGTACATGATTGTGAAATGATTAATCGATTTGGGATATGGGACAGATGGTACGATAGCATAGTGTACTACAGTAGATGTTTAGTAGCTTGTACCAACAAACATGCATATATGTAGCCTCGTGGTGTGCACATTCGAATGTGTATACTACAGTTGTACTTCCTCTGTCTCATAATATAAATTCATTTGCAAAACATAGCACAGTCGTTGACTGGAGACACGTATCATTTGTGATATATCCAATCCAATGAACAGCTAGTGTGTGGAAGTATATATCATTGAGAATAATCGGTCGAATGATGTCCTGCTGATCATAGGCTCTGCAGGAATATCAGTGGAACCTGCCTATATCATGCATTTCTTTTTGTATTTTTGCTAGTGCCTAACCTCTCTAGAAGAAATACTATAGGTGGACCAAGTAATACATACATCTGGTGTATGCGTTGATATACTACCAGTACTAGACAATTGACAATCCCAGCCTCACTTGAAAAAATAGCAGGAAGAATAATGAGACGGCGCTCAGGCACTGGCATCATCTATATATGGCTATGTATAGAGGTCATGATAGAGGGCTAATCAAACAATGTATTTTTCTCTGGATATACTCCAGCAATATATGTAGACAATATATGTAGAGTGCAACTTTTTTAAATCAAATTTAAAGAAAGTGTTGTCCAGAAGCAACTTATTGGGCTCTGGATTGTCTAGTATATATCATGAAGATGGGTCGGTGACATCCCCTTATCATATTTGTCCGTTGACGTCCGCCTATACTAACGTGAACAGAATCTTCAGATATGATGTGGCAAGGCTAATTAGTGCACGTGTCATCGGCTCAATCCCCACATGTTTGCTTATCTGCCTTGTCTCTCTTAAGCTCTGCTGATTAGTGCTAGGCTTTCCATACCCTCCGTTTCCAAAATGAAGATGTTTTTTCATTCGTTAAGACAATACTCTAATCGATTCTTCTTTACTATGTGGTTCATGTGACATAATTATGACTACGACTTTGTATCACCTGAACCATCCTGGAATCATATTGATATTTTTTTCCTAAAGTTGTAAAAAATATCTTACCTGTGTATGCGTATAGACTATAGAGGACGGATGGGAGCGCATAGGCGTGAGTTTTGGTAAAATGATACGACCCTTTGTGATATTTCACTTGATGTAAGTTCGACTTTATAAAATCCTGTCACCTTACATCCTACGGTAGCTTGATGCAAATTAACTTAATTTGCTATTTTGGTATCTGGCTAATGATCACATATCTTTTACATTTATGATTTAACTAATTTTAAAACTTACACATATGATTTCTTAGTGAGTTATATTATATCGGAATCATATGATACAAGGACCAGAGAACTCTCCTCCGCGGGCGGCCATCATAGTATTGTATTCATATAAAAAGTAGCTCTAATTTCCTCCATGCTAGCTCTTCACTATGAGGTCAAAGCGTTGCCCTAATTAGTCGAGAACTTATCCGCGCAACAGAAAGAAAGAAAAAAACAGAGAGAAGTTGAGGTCATGACCAGATGCAGACTGGGGTACCGTACCTGAATTGGACATGTAAATTATATATAGTAGCCGTATAAAAAATATGCAAAGCAACTTTTTATATGAATACAGACGGTAGGTATGATTTGTTATTAGAGATGCCCACAAGAAGACATCTGATGTGGAGGCCGGTCAGATGATACTAAACCCAGAAAACAAAGAGCGTCGGTATAGGCAGTCAGCCACGTAACGACTAGAGCTGAGCTGTAGGTGCATGCATGCATGCTTGCTTGCACTATCGTAGGCATATTTTACCGTGCTCCTTTCTTTTTCGTCTGTGAAGCATGCGCAGCTCGCGACACGTAGCTACGCGTAGCTTCGACTGCAAAACAATCTCGCGTGCATGCACGTACGTACGTACTGCTGGCGTGGTCAAAACCTAAAACAGACCAGAAAAACAAAGAGAGCACCGGATGCAGATGCAGCCACGTACTACGAGTTTACCACGGGAGCGGAGCTTGTAGGTGCATGCATGCTCCCTTGCAATGTCACAGGCTCACAGTGACGCATCATCCGGCCCGACTACATAGCAGGCGACACGTACATGTCCTTCGTGCGTATCTCACTCGCTCCTGCGTGCACACGATTGAACTTTGAGTGCACCTTCTTCTTCATTTTTTCTTTTGGGCCTGCCTTGCCTTCTGTTGCAAGCAATTTTTTCCCTTTGTTTCATGCGTCAGGCTCAAACTTCACGATTGAACGGTACACGCTAAGCTAGTAGCTAGGTGCATCACCCGAAAAAAAAGTTAGTTTTTTTTAGGGGAGACAAAAAAATATCTTTTTTTAAGGAAAAGTCCGAATTTATTGCTCAAACTCCACAAAATATGGGATGCAATTTGGATCATGGGGATGAACCAGCCACATACGCCCTTGTTCTAGAAAAAACAAAAATCTAGCTAGACTATGAGCTTCGACATTAGCATCGCAACCTTAAAATAAAAATTTACGATTAGAACTAAGAGCCCTGAGTCTGATCTCCTTGATGGTAGAGCCATACAAACCATTGGAGCCCCTGTTGATATCATTGGCCACCTGTTTCGAGTCACATGCAACGATGATTGTTTTTAGAAGAAGGTCCTCAGCCAAAGAGAGCCCCTCCCTATATGCAATTGCTTCCAACGTTGCCGCATCACAAACTCATGTGGTTAATTAATTACTAGAGAAGAGCTGCGTGGATAATTGCCATTCTCATCTCGGCAAACCACCGTTGCTGATCCTCCTCTGCCATACCTCGAGCCGTCGGCATCCACATGGATCTTGGAGAATCCAACCGGAGGCGCCCTTGGTCTTATTGCTCTAGCACAGTTGTACTAGCTCCAACAACTCTTGGTTTCTTCTCATCGATGATTTCTGGATCAGCAATGAACCTCTGTATGAAGGATGAATATAGACGTATTACAGAGTGTAGATTCACCCATTTTGATTCATGTGTAATTCATATTAAAATATCTAAAAAAGACTTATATTTAGAAAGAAAAGGGGTAGAAGATACAAACAGCAGATGGAGCTGCTTTTTGTGGTAGCTTTGTGGTCGCAGAAAGGTAGGCAGGGCAGGACCATGCCTTTGCTTTTCTGATCAAACAACCAACCTATATAACGCCATAATTGCTTCCTTCGTTTCTTCTCCTTCGATCTTATAATCACAGGACCACCGATACACAAACACATGTGTATGATGTATATATGGACCACAGCTTCACGAGATGTCCCTTTTCCTTTATTTGTTTTAACTTTCTCAAACAGGAATCGGGCGTCGACCGATCCTTTACGGAATCTTAGGGCACATCATGAAACACTGGCCCCAATGTTGACTCGATCTGCATACAATACATGATCGCGAAATGATTCGATTTGCGATATGGGATGGAGATGATACGTACGATATACTACAGTACATTGTTTAGTAGACTGTACTACCAAACATGCACATATTCATCCATGCGGGTTTGCAGATTCGATCGTGATGTGCATGCGAACGCATGTACGCACAAACAGTGTACTACAGTTGTATAGGAGTATATAGTAGCATAGATATGCATCTACAGATGTTAACTGGAGACACCAAGCGGCCCGCTTGGTAAGCTACCAACAAAAATTGCAAATCAATGATGTTAAGTGGAGACACGCATGATATTTTTTTTTTTGAGGGGTGGAGACACGCATGATTTGTGATGTATCCAATCCAGTGAACAACTAGCGTGCAGAGGTATATCATTGTGATTAATCAGTTTTTTTTTTGAGGGTAAGCATGCATGTCCTGTTGACCATCGGCTGTGTAGGAATATCGGTGGACCCTGCCTGTATAATGCATTTTTGGGAATCCCTTTTGTCATTTTCTACTATTATACATGGCTCGATCTGTGTGCTGCCTAACTTCTTCATAAGAAATAGTATACGGTAGACTAAGCAATACAGATAGCTAGCTGGTGCATATAGTGATGTTCTAGTACTACAGAATTGACAACTAATAATCCCAGCGCCACTTGAAAAAACTGAACAGGGAGAATGAGACGGCACTGGCATCTACTACCTCCGTTCGGAATTTTTGTGGGAGAAACCAATAAGTATGAATGTATCTTGAACTAAAATACATCTAGATACATCTATTTTTTTGACAAGTATTTTCAAACGGAGGAAGTATATATGTATGACTATATGGGTCACGATAGAGGGTTAATTAAACAATGCCCCCCCCCCCCCCCCCGTCCGGAAATACTTGTCTGAGAAATGGATGAATCTAGATGTATTTTAGTTCTAGATACATTCATTTGTATTCATTTCTCCGACAAGTATTTCCGGACGGATGGAGTATAGTATACAGGGCAGCTTTTGAAAATAAATGTTTGCATAAGTGTTGCCCAGAAGCAACTTACACGGCCCCTTTCGGACACTCTGGATAGTCTATATATATATATATATAATGAAGATGTATCCGTGATGCTTGTGACATTCCCGTAGCATATTTGTCCGGTGACGTTTGCATATACTAACGTGGACAGAATCTTCAGATATGATGTGGCAAAGCTAATTAATGCACGTGTCATCGACTCAATCCTCTGTTGCTTATCTGTCATGCCTCTCTTATTAGTTCTGTTGATTTGTGCTATGATTTTCGGAGGCCTGGCAAAGTCGGTGCATCAGTACCAGCTCTGAAGATGGATTAATGAAAGACGGCGACGACGACCTATGAGTGCGTCAGATCGGATTATGCCGCAGACCCAGTATATGGTTTGGTCGGGGCCTCCGGCTTTAGATGTTATGCTAGGTGAGAAGTCTGGGTATTCGGCTTACACTTTTTCCACCCCTTCATCAATGGATAGGAGTAGTGATAGATGTTGTCAAGATGGTGACTTCACACGTATTTATGTATTACTTTATAAGGTCATCCACCTTTTCTAAACAAAAATTTACCCTCCGTTCCCAAAATTTGGCCTCTCACAAAATGCAGGACGTATTTTAATTCATTAAGATAAATATCTTTTTCTAGTGACACTGAGACGATTCTCTGGTCGCTAATTAGTTTTTATGGGAATTATTTTGTTTGTTATCGGTTACATGTGACATAAAGAATATGGCATTAAGTTCATCAAATAGAATCATACTTATAATCACTTATAATACATATTAAGTCGTTTAACACCTCCTATTACACCAGATTACACCAGAACAATATGTGATTCATTCACCGCATACGGTCGACAAAAGGCGACCGTTTGTGATGAGCTATAGTCAAAAACACTTGTGTGTGACCTGATTCACATCGCACGCGACGTATCATAGCCCTTCGTTAATATAATGATGCACAAATCTTTTGCGCGTTCCCAAAAAATTATTGCTTACGATGTGGCTTGTCACATCAAACACAATTTTATGCAATTGGGCATATGCCCACATGGTTGCATGTCTCATGTGGATATGGTTGCGGTTGGGTACCAGGCGACTTAATGCACATTCATTTGGAGTAGGGTGAGCGATCGACGACACCTAGCTAGTGAGAGAGGCGGCGATGGTGGCTAGTCGGAGCGGTGCAACTGTACCGAAGCTTTTTGAGGGCCTACTTGATGAGTTCGTGTAATCTGCACACCCCTCCAAAAAAGTGCTAACCAACACCCTTTCCGTCCTTCAGGAAGTGTACTTTTAACTTTGTTGGAAAGTCAAACCCTTTTATGTTTGACCGTCGATGTGCGCATAGCCGCGCCGCAGAGAAAGAAACTGGCTGCGAAGATGTGGACGAGGTGGCGGCCAGCACATCCGCGTCCGCCGCCATCATCGAGGAGAAATAGAACACGGGAGGCCACCGCCGCTTGGGTGCCAGGAAGGTCATTGCTGGTTACGCAGTCGGTTCTCCTTTACCTTAGACCATCCTGGGCACCTGCCAATGCTCCACGGAAGCACACCCTTCCGCTCTACCTGAAGCACCCTCTTGGCCGCTCCGATGAGCGGCATATAGTTTTAGCTTTTTAACCGTTATCATCTGGTTTGTATGAAACCCGTCATGTTTATATGAAATCCAGTCGTGTTTGCGGATTGCCGTTGGAGATGCCCTAATGCTCGGTCCAGCATTAAGTGTCGTGTAGGTGCTGATTGTTGCCTTGCTTGCCTTTTGCTGCAAGCATTTTTGTTTGTTTGGTTCACTATATCTGCAGCTTCACCAGCTGGCTCTCCCTCAGAAAGAAATTTTTGGTCGGATAATCTTTCTGTATACTTGACCGCCGGCCCATCCAATGCGTGCACTTTGACCAGGACAGTGACTTGGCAAGTTGGCGTGGTCGAGAAGCGCCGATAGTTACGGTTCACTGGGTTTTTACTTTTGCTCCAGTGGCCTCCACCGGACTCTACTCACGGTGGGTTGCCGGAGAGTAAAGCTACGGCGTGTTCGGCCGTGGGCTTTGACTGGCCCTTCTTTCTGTTCTGGATGAATGTTGTTGTTTGCATTATAGAGTTGGCGCCGGATATTCTTGAACTCACAGAGCAGTGAGTTAAAAGATAGGAGTATCTTCATGGGCATGGCTGGTGTGCAGATTATACTAACGACGAGTCTTCTTCTTCGGGGGGCTATATTTCTCCTCCATCTTGCAGTAGGCGATCGCCACATGAGCCGGTCTAATATGGGTAGCGGTTTTTGGAAGCTTCTATGACCGGTTTGACCTGCATTTTTATCATTTTCTATCAGTTTTCTATGTTTCTTTAATGGTTTTATTTTTCCTTTTTATTTCTTCTTTCTATTTCACAAAACATGTTCTACTTGCAACATTTTTCCTTTTTACCTTTTTATTAGATGTCAAGTACAATTTTGAATGGTATAAAATGTTTTTAAATACAATAATGGTTTTCTACATTGTATAAACATTTTTTTAAATATAACAAACATTTTAGTGAAGCACAGGAACTTTTTAAATGTCACAAATATTTTTATTGAATGCTACTAAAAGTTTTTAAAGGTCGTGCAACATTTTTTGAACACTGCATGATCATTTGTTAATGAGTGGTGAACTTTTCCAAAAATTTAAATACTCATACAACATTTTCCATTTCAGAAATATAAGTAAAAGTAACAAAAATAAATAGGAAGGAAAAAGAAGCGGAGGCTCCTCCTACGCTGGGCCGAACCACTAAGGTAGCGCTAGAGGTGACCGCCTCTTTCTTCTCGCTTGAAGCGAGACAAAGTGAGAGCAACTACTTGACGAACACTTCTTCAAAACCCTCACAACAATCATTTGGGGGTGTGCTGAGAGCACGCCACTTGACGCGCTTTTAGTCGCCGCCATGTGTCGCGCTCTAGGCGCTCCCTCCGATCTTTATTTTATTTTTCTGTACATGTTTTCGCCTTTTTAAACGATTTTTTTAGTTTTTTGTTTTGTTTTCCACCAGTCTTCCTTAGCTTTTGAAAAAACAATCAAAAAATTTACATGAGAAAACACATTTTTTTCTTCGGATAGAGGCACAATTTTGCTTTCGCGAGAGGCACAGCTATGACTCTCAAAATGAAAAAAAAACATGTTTTCTATTATTATTTTCCTTCCGCGAGAGGCAAGGCCGTGCCTCTTGGAAATGAAAAAAAGAAGTGTTCTCTATTTTTTTTCCTTCCGCGAGAGGCATGGTTTGACTTTCACGAGAGGCGCGATTGTGCGTTCGTGAAAGGTACGAGCGTGCCTCTCGGAAACGAAAAAAAAACGCATTTTCTGTTTTTTTATCCGTGAGAGGCACAATTTTTGTTCCGTGAGAGGCACGGTTGTGCTTTCAGGAGAGGCATGGCTGTGCTTCTCTTGGAAGGGGAAAAAACGTGTTCCCAGTTAGGTTTTTTCGTCCTTTTTTGGTGAAAAAGAAAGTTTGTCAAATCTATCAACACGGAATCTAGTTTTGAAGATATCGCTGTGAAAATCCAATGGTGAAAACAGCTCGAAATTTGGACGCTAGGTTTAAGAGATAAAAGAGGAAAAAGAGGAAAACTCCCAGATTGCGATAAGTGGCATGAGGAGATGGGAGTGATCTTTGGAAGGAGTACTCTTAATCAGTTTAATCCGGGATTTCGAGACAAAGCGCTCCCAGTCTTCTTTAGCTCACTTTAGCTCACTAGGCCGTGTTGGGCTTAATATTTAAACCAGGGCTCTGTACAGCGTGCGTCGGGTGCGCGTCAAGGTCTCGCCTTTAGCGAGATTAAAACGCGGCATCGACTAGGAAGTCTTTTTTGTGTTAAATTCAATAATATGTACGTGTTGGCTCGTTCATTTTTTTTTCTTTATTTGTATTTTGAAATATTCTACACACACAGAGAGACAGAGAAGCAGAGAGAGAGAGAGAGAGAGATGAAAATGTTCAACTCACACTAAAATATGATGAATTATATACAAAATGTTCATGACATATAAAAATATATTTTCACATGTTTAAAAACATGTTCCTCGAATTTTCACAAAAAACTAATGAAATGTGAAAATTGTTTGCATAACTTTTGAAAATGCTTGTAAAATTTTAAAAATGTTCACATGTTTAAAAAT
Source organism: Triticum aestivum (assembly GCF_018294505.1). Lineage (NCBI taxonomy): Eukaryota > Viridiplantae > Streptophyta > Magnoliopsida > Poales > Poaceae > Triticum > Triticum aestivum. The sequence continues at coordinate 697,844,479 of NC_057810.1, read as the reverse complement.
ATGTAAATTCTATTTTAAAAAATATATTAAAATGTAAAATTTTCTTTGTGTAATTTTTACAAAACGTCATACCATTCAAAACATATTATATGATATTTAAGAAAATGTGTTAGTGTTACAAATTGGTTCATGAAATTTTAGAAAATATGCATGCAATGTTAAATTTTGTTCGTATAGTTTTGAAAAAGTTCTTCATAACATATCAAATAAAATAATGACATTAAAAAGAATTTCAACACTACTAAAGAATGTTTGCATCATTAAAAAAATGATCACTAAATATTTGAAAAATAGTTCAATGTGCATTTGACAAATGTTCAACTTGTATTCGAAAATAATTGTCATGTATTTGAAAAATTCACAACGTGCGTCTAAAAAATGTTCAGTGTGTATTAATGAAAATTTGAAAGGTACTTGAAAGAATAAAAAGGAAAAAAGGAAAAAGCGAATAACCAAGAAAAGGAATGGCCCTGGTAACGGCAAATGTGTGATCAGGATGACTCATGTGACCATATCACTTTTCAGTGCATCATCGGCCGGTTTACCTGGAGCATATCGAGGGCGGCTACCGGTTGCTCCTGGAACCCAAGTAATTTCTCGGACGTGTATCTCCTTATGAGGGACACAAATGCGCAAGACCGTGACGTGGCCTGGGTGGGCTCCGCGGCTCTTGCGTGGTCCCTATGGGCTACTCGCAACAAAGCTTTAATGGAAGGAGTGTTTTTCCGACAATTGGCAAGACCAAGGGAGCGAGGAAGGGTGGAGCTTCTCGCCAGCAGCCTACGCGCAAGGTGTGCTGAACTTCGCCGTGCCAGCACAAGTGCAGATGTGTGATAGGGACGTCCCTCATGGTTTGCGGGATCCTTCAATATTCACCTTTGTTTAGAGCAACTCTAGTAGACCCCGCAAAACGCGTTTGCGGTTTGACGAAGATCGCGTTTGCGGGTCAAAAACTAGCGCGGCCGAACAGAAACCGTATCTAAAACTGCATAATTTAAAAAAAACACTTTCGCGGGAGAAATTGCACCTCGAGAACGTGAGTAGTTCATCACATGCTACATAGATTTTACATGATCAACACACTACAAACATAGTTCATACTACATACTACGTTAATACTAGTACTAGAGGGGGTCAGATCTGACGGCGGCGAGGTCGCGGCAAATGGACGACGCCGTGGAGGGGAAGGACGCTCAATCCTCCTCGCCGGAGCTGCAGAGGTCGATGTACTTCGCCCTCTGCTCCTCGCGGATGCGGCGCCACTCCTCGTACTTCTCCTTGGCGGCGAGGTTGGCGGCGACGGCCTGCCGCCACTCGAGGTCTTTGAGATCCTTGGCGCGGCGCCGACGCTCCTCCTTCTCGCGCACGCTCCGCTCGGCGGGCGCAACGGCGTCGACGTCGGCGACGTAGTCTAAGGCCTGGTATGTGCCTCCATTCTAAAAATCACACCATGGAAATTACTTGTTGTATGTAGCATGGTTATTTTGTAAGTGTTACACATCGGCGGATTTTTTAAATTGTGTCATGGTAATGTCCTCCCCGTTTTTTCTATATTTCTACTCATGTATATGAATTCTTGTAACACGGCAATATACTTTTGAAAATGCTAAAAATCTGACATCAGAATTTTAAGCATGCAAAATCGGATGTTTTTCTTGTGAAAAATTATATTGTCGCAAAGATGGCAAATTTATTTAGTAAGCATGACAATTCCTGGCAAAAACTGAGCATGACAAGGATTTGCCGTTTTGTTGAAGGAAATTGACATACTCGCGACAACATAATTTGTCATCTCGGACATTCGGTTTGCCATGTCAAAAAAAATCCAACATTTAATTTGTAGTGAAATCCTTATATATTGCTATTTTTGAGATGGCAATATACTGGGCCAGGTAAATTTATGATTTTGCTACTGCCCAAATTTCTGCATTTTATCAGCGATTTGGGTCTAACCTGTTTTCCTCACGCGCTCGTTATACTCTGGGCCAGCTTGTGTTGCGCTGAAAATCTTTCTAGTGAACGTGGGGACTGCGACGACTATTATATCTCTTATTATAGTGAGTCATACCTCTGCCGGGTTATGGTTGGCGGCCCCCTGAAGGTAATCTTGTAAAGATCAACACTGATGCTGCAGTACATCTCGATGCCGGCGTCGCCGGCGTGGGGGGAGTAGCCTGCTCTTCCACAGCATTCCTGGGCGCATGATGCAAACCCCATCTAAGGGTCATGGATCCTTTCATTGTTGAAGTGCTCTCCTTGCGTGAGGGCATCATCTTCGTGAAGCTTCAAGGCTACATGCACGTGCGACTGAAATCCGATTGTTTTGAGGCAGTTAACCTCTGGGCCAGCTTGTGTTGCGCTGAAAATCTTTCTAGTGAACGTGTTTCAGGGGATTGCGACGACTATTGTATAGGAGTATCTCTTATAGCGAGTCGTACGATACGCTTGCATGAAGCTTTCTCCTTTGCGCTACAATATTTGGGCCGGCCCATTTCCCGTACATTTTTTTCTTGCTCAGCCGCTCGATGGTTATGTTCGCTCTGGTTTTTTCGGGTATTTTTTCATTTTCATTTTTTGTTTTTCTTCTGTTTTCTTTGTATTTTCACCGGATTTATTCAAATATCTTTGTTTTTTCACTGGTTTTCTTTAGTGTTTCTACTTTTCTTTGTTTTCTATCGGTATTCATCTTTTCTTTCTCGGTTTTCACCGATCCTTTTTTCTTTTCTTCCTTTTATTCTTTTTCTTTTTCTGTTTCGTTTTTCTTGTTTTTCGTGTTTATTTTTTATTTTTGCAGTGTTTTTCCTCCGGTTTTCTTGTTTCCCTTTTCCATTTTCTCTTCAGTTTTATTTTTTTCCTTTTTTCCACAATGGTCTACATTTTATTACATATTGTACATTTTTTATATATCAAATTTTTTTATACATGTTTATAATTTTTCAAATATATGATTAACAGTTTTTCAAATATATATTTTGATGTCTATTGTTTTTATACACATGCATATTTTTGGTACACATGAAAAACATTTTTGATACGTGTTTAACATTTATATTATACACGATTAACATTTTTTCTAAATATATGTTTTTATGTCCAATTTTTTTTCCGTACATATCACACATGTTTCCTATAAATGTGGAAAAAAATTATGCACATTTAATATTTTTTGAATTACACGAACGTTTTTTACACAGTATAAAATTTTGTGAAAGTTCCATGTACTTGTTTCTGAAATGTATGAATATTCTTTAAATGTCACAAACATTGTTTCGAAAGCTACCATCATTTTTTAAGTTACGGTAAATGTTTTTTGTACTGCATTAATGTTCTTAATAATCTTAATTATATATTTTTTTGAAGTATAAATTAAGTTTGGAATGTATGTGTTTAAAACATATTCGAACATATAAACAAAAGTATAAAGCAAAAAAAGAAAGAGTGAAGAAACGTGAAAAAAAAGGAACTAACCTGAAAGTTGGGCCTGCCCGTTACTTCCTGCTGGGGAGGGCGCGCTTCTTCGGTCTCGCTACGAGCGAGGCATAGGCGTTCCGGACCCGCTCTCGGTCGTTGTTCGCTCCATCCCGTACCACCGCCGGAGTCGCCGAGATGACCGGCCTGCATGACGAGCGCGCGACGAGCGAACCCCGGAGATCCAAGCGGTCCAGGCCGGAGGCGAAGGCGGCGGAGCCTCCGGCACGCCGGGCCAAGCGCGCCGAGGGCCAGGTTCCTCTGCGCAAGCGCGAGTCTGCGAGGCTTGCGCGACCACCCCGCCCCCTGGACCTGGACCTGGACCTGGACTCGGAGGGTGCGGTCGCGTCGCCTCCTCCTCCTTCTCCTCCAGCACCCCGCGCCGAGACCCCGGCCCCTCCGCCCAAGCGTCCAGCGGCGAGGGTTGCGCGACCATCTTCGCCCCCTTACGGCCATCGGGATTCGGCGGATGTGACCATGGTTGCTCCTCCGCCCAAGCCCGAGCACTCCGTCCCCCCTAATTGGCATCGCACCGCGTACAGACTCCACAACCGCGTCGTCCGGGATACCAGCAACCGCAAGCCCGCCCCCAGTCGCTACGACAACGGGTAACCTCTCCACACCGGCAACGCAATCACTTCCACTCCCTAATGTGCTGCATGCTTTGGATTAATTCTTTGATTGATGGATATAGTGAACTGAATCGATGCCATTGTCCGTGATTTTACCATTATGCTGACCACATGACCCCTGCCCTTGCCACCAACTTTGTTGAATAGGCCAACATTAGCATTTATAGTGATAATAAGTGGCATAAATGGGAGTTGATATAGTTTCAACTACTATGCAATCAAGTACTAGAAATATGATCTGTATATATGCCGGTGATAAATTATGTCTCTACTATCTATCTGTATGCATTCTTGAACAGTTGGTTTAGTTGTTTCTGCATACCATGCTTGCTAGGGGATTCTCTTTTAAAATGCAACAACTCTGACATTTGTACCTGGGAGTAAAATCTGCTTGGTGCCTAGGATATTCAAGCAACATGCGATCCTGTAATGCCTTCCTTTATCTCTTATCTATTATCTCACCATCAAGTCCTAATTGCATTACAATACTTTTCTTATCATGTCTCCATTTTTGAGGGCCATTGGTTATGACACAGTTTAATGTGCTCCCTGCCTGCTATTTACTTTATTTTTCCATCAACAAGTATGACGTATAGTATCTAGGTCCAAAATTGTCTGTCGTTGCAAGTTATCACCTGCCATTCAGTTCTCCATCGAGAAGTATGAGCTGTAACCTCTCACTAGTGATAATTAACATCGAGATCCAAAATCGTTTGTCGATGTAAGTTATCGCCTTTTGACTTTATACTTATTAAAGGTGGTTTAGTTCTTCTGTTCTATGTGATAATACCATTCAGTGTTAACTCGTTAATTAGTACTAGTTTGATGGAAAACACACAAGCAAGATATGCGTATGATGTTGACACTTCTGCTCTTTCAGGATAGAAATTAAGCATGATCCAACATGGCAAACTCCGACGTGTGCACGTGTGGCTTTGGAACACTACAACAACATGAATCAGGTTTGCTCTATTCTACTCAAGTGTATAAATATTGCATAGTGCCACTTAGTGCCGGGGTAGTCATTCGACATTTAGTTCATCAGATTGGGATAACTTTTCAGCTTTCTTTACTTTGTCAGTGTGCCGTTTTCCGCCGGTGGTAATAAGTCAAACTGGAACAAACAATCTTGCAAGTGGTCTAGAATGCAATTAAGCTCAAGACATGGGTGTGTATGATTATAAAGAAACTAACATGTGGTCTAGAATGCTTCTGCACTGTGTATGCTTTGCTGCCTGCATCTTTTGCATGAGGCTCAATAGGTCTGGTTTGGCCCTATGTACATGAAAGTGTTGTTATTGAACAGCCTGCAAGTTCTCTAGACACTGGTATCACAAGGTTACCATGTAGCCTTCTTGTCTTCGTGTCCTGTAAAAGTTCCCCAGCAATTTCCCAGCGAGTTAGACCTTGTAGCTGTGATCATACTCTTTAATTGCTTCCAACGTGCAGTGAAGACTATGGAACCAGTGTGCAATGTGATTCACCTCTTGACCTGCCCAAGTTCTCCTTTTTTCTTATCCTTTCCCAGTTTGTTTTTCATGATACGATTAACTTCTTTCTCAGTTACATGGCACTTAATTGCACCCTTGAACTGCCCTCTTATGGTGGTGAATTCCACAGACTAAATCTAACAATTCATAATGCATTACCACGTGCCTAGCTACTCATTAATTCATATATGCACCCTTCGACTGCCCTCTTATGTTTGTGAATTTGTTAGGGGGATGAGCATGAGATGGTTAAACCAGTGAGCAGCCATGTCTTTGTCTTCAATGGTATCTGGTTCCATGCAAATTTCCTTGCCAAGCGAAAAGGAGCCACCAACTTTGTTGATCTCGTCCCCAAGTACTTCTTTGCTGAATCGGAAATTGTGGGGACGAGGAAAATATCTTGTATTTCATGTGTTAAGCTTGACCCAGGTACGTTCAATAATCCAAGTTTCAGTTTTTGTTCACACAAATTTTATCTTGATGAATTGTGCGGGTGTGTGTGTGGTGTTCTTTACATAAATGATTTTACACTCGCAGGCAATCCCAAAAACATTGGTGGTTGTAGCCTGTGCTCTGAGAATATCCTGCATCCTGCTGGGGGTGGATACCACGGTGCCCAACCTCGATCTGTTCGACATGCTCCTGGTGGCCTACAGATTTCATTCAAGTTCTGAATGTTTGAAGTGTGGTAGAATCGTCCATCACTATGCTAATATAATGTAGGCGGAAGAAGCAGAAAATCATGTTTCATTATGAGCGTCAAACCTGTTCTAGTAGAATCATGCATCATTTTGGTTGTAATGAAGGATAAAACTCCACTTTGATGTATGTCCGATGTTATTAATCTGTTTCATGTAGTAAGGAGGTGCTTGTTGCATTTTGCTGTGAAGCAAGGTGTTTGACATGGATCTGCCGTCAAATATTTTGATATCATCTCTTAGATTGAAACTCCAGAATATAATCCTCCGTTGTGCTCACACATATGGGTTTCAGTGCAAGATGGACAAAGTGGATTTGTGGCTTACTTGTGACCTCATCCACTAGAATCATGATCAATGGAACCAAGGGAAGACCTATACTCAACTGTCCCTATGGCAGGGAGCACCACTATCACCGATGCTTTTCATACTAATCATGGAGCCGCTACGCACATCACGTGACCGTACCGGGGTGCCAAAAACTTGATCGGATCGAGGTGGAGGGGGCGGGATGGCGAGCGACGTACGCTGGCTAGTCTCCTACGTGGCTGACCTCATGTCGGCGCGCACGCTTTCCTTCATCGACTGCGAGATCCGGCTTCGACACGACACGCTTCGGATCGTCCTGATCGATGAGAGGGGCGTGGCGGTCGACACACGCTATCTCCAGGCCGGGGAGAGGATCGACATCGGCCAGGCAATATCCTTTCCTTGTCACATAGCCAGGGTGCGGGACCGGATTCCGGTAGGACACGCGGCGGCGCCGCGTCAGACTCGTTCGACTGATGATGCGGGCGGTACACCGCGGGGACGTGGTGGCAGGGCTAGGGCATCCTTGGGTCACATCCGGACGCGACCGAGGCACCCGCCATGGATGCGCGACACGTGGACGAGGATCCCGGTTGCCATGGCGGGGAGAGGAGCCGCGCGACAGGTTCAAAAGCCCACCCCGTTCCCACCCGTGACCTAGATGCCGCTTTCTCGCATTTCTGCGAGGCGCCGCGAAACCCTAGATCCAGAATCCCTTCCTCTTTTCTATGGTGGGAGGGGAAAGTTGGGGGGATTGCAGATCCTTTGTGGTGGTGGTGACCTCCAAGCCGAGCACTCCGGTGATGATGGAGGACCGCGGCGGCCCTTTCTTCCACGGGAATCGGCGGGAAGGCTTTGAATCTGGGCGATTCGGGCGCGGTGCCGGTCGTTTCGATCGGGGCCGCGGTCGGGGCCGCTTCTCGTGGTCCAGGGAGGCGGACAGCGACGACTTCTCCACGAACAAGCAGGCGGCATCGGCCTCGGACGACACCATGCACTGGGACGATGCAGCGGAGCAGGCCAAGCGGGCAAGATCGGGTGGGATGTCGATGGAGAAGCACCCAAACCCTAATCCCCCTAGAATCGACATCGACAACACATCCAAGAAGAAGCAGATCCCTGACATCGTCCAGCGGGCTGAATCATCTACCAGGCGCTCCCAACCAAAACCTATGATCCGTGTCTGATCTGCAAAGCTACTAGTCATACTCCTGCTAGTTGCTTGCAAGCCTTTTGTGAGAGATGCAGTAAGATGGGGCATCTGGCTTCAATCTGCACTACTTTTCTGCCTTGGGAGTGTGTAGCCCCTATGTGTGCTTTTCAGGCCAAGGGCCCAGGGTTTTTTCTGTATCCCATATTCTTGCATTGCTAAGCAGCTCAAGGAAAGAGCCACTAGTGTTGTGATTACTGTCATTGAGGGAGAGGCGAGTGTTAAGGAGTTGGAAGATGCATTTTCTGATTATATTGGGACAAAATGGCACTGCACAGCCCACCCTATAGGCCCTAATACTTATGTCATGCGGTTCCCTAATCAGAGAGATGTGAAAAAAGCTTGCTATAATGATAAATTGACTCTCAAATCTTGTGGAGTAGTGGTCAAGATTGTTCCCTGGTCTGCCAATGTAGGGGCGAAAGGGGTGATGGAGGTTGCTTGGGTGAGAGTGGCTAATGTTCCTCTGGAACGGAGAAATGAAAGAAACTTGGCATATGTCTCATCTGTGGTTGGTGTTCCACTTGAAATTGACATGGCCACTCTGCACAAACCTGAGTATGTGCGGGTCCAGCTGGGATGTCGCAATGTGGACGAACTACCTGGTGTGGCTGAGGCTGTCCTAGGCATGCACTTTTTTTGTTTCTTTCATGACATTGAGAAGATATTGGTCAGAGATCCTGAAAGAATGAGCAATGTGACCCAGGTTGAGTTAGGTAAAAAAAACTCATCCCATGGGAAGCAGTTTGCTCGGGCTGATCCACAAAATGTTGAAAAAGAAAGAGATGTGGGGGCCTATAAGAGCAATACTGTCGGGGGGGGGGATGAACCCCGGGCAGGCAACGGAACCCGGATCCTCTTCAAAAATAGTGGGCCCGCATCGCCCCTCAAACTGGCACGCCCCCGGCCGGGTCGCTCGACCCGGCAAGGCCCGCAACCCGGCCAAACTCTCCGACCCGGCAAGGTACATCGACCCGGACTTGGCAACTGGCGCAAGGCAGCCGAACCCGGCACGACCAAGGATTCCCCAACAAACCGACCCCACCCGTGGCGTGCGTCGCAATCTAGCCACGGGTCAAGCTCCCGTCCCATCCAGACCGTATGATGGGACGAGACCTCAATCACCGATGACCAAGACAACAGTGCTTCCACCCATGCCTATGGTCAGCCGGAGCGTGGCAATAGTGCCCCTTACCTACCCGCTGACCGGGGCTGGCGTGGCAACAGTGCTCCCGCCCTCACCGCTGACGACAGCAAGTGGCAACCTAACGGAGAGCACTGTACGCGACTCGACTCGGCCACGCCCTGACGATCGACAAGACGGCGCATAGTCCCCCTAGGCATGCGGGGCCCGCACCTAGGGGAACCCAGCGAACCACAAGCCCTCAAGCAGGACCCAGCCCGGTATCCCGGACACCAACAATACGGACCCACCGACTCGGCGTATTACCATTGTAACCCTGGGTGGGTTGATCTATAAAACCCCCCAGGAACCCACACCTACAGGGGCATGGTAGATGTACAAGGTAGCATGTGAGAAACAGATACAAGGGAGAAACAAGCAAGCATAGGACTAGCCACCAAACCATAACACCGAAGAGAAGGAGCAGCCCAAGCCTTGGCTAGCTTCCTTCCTCCTCCATACAGCTCCAGGAGCAACATTGTACTATCGATCATCCAACTACACTCGGCAGGACTAGGGGTATTATCTCTCTGGAGAGCCCCGAACCTGGGTATGTTCGGCGTCCCGCGCCCGCTCATGCCAACCTCGCCTCTGGAGCCCACCAGCGCCCTCGAGCCTCCTCCTCTCTTTAGCCATCCCTTGGCATCTGCCATGCGCCCACCACGATAGTTGGTGCCCACCGCGGGGCAGCTCGAGGAGCTGGCCGGGAGCATGCTTCAGACGGGGCCCTTCTCCTACACCGACGAGTCCATCGCGCTGGCGGACGACGTTGTCGGCGCGCTTGCCACCTCCTTCGCCGCGCTGCGCATCTTCGATGCATTCGCAGCCGACGAGTACCCCAGCGAGGTGCTCAGCTAGTCTGACTCTCCCCTCTCCCTCGGTGGCGGCAATGCCGCCGGGGCGATGGACGTCCATGTGGAGGTTTACGTCACCGGCGATGGCGCCTCCTCCTTGTCGAGCAAGACGAGGAAGGCCGTGGAAGCCAGGGCCGCTGCGGAACGGACCGAGCCGTCTGATCCGCTACGCGCTGTGATGCAGAGCCTCCGCATCCCCATCGGCATCGACGTCGATGCCACCAACGTCGCCGAGGCCCGATCTCGGCTCGAGGAAAGGCGCCAGCAGATGCTGGACCTGTTTGAGACGCTCGCTGCCACCAAGCGTCGCCTGGAGGCCGCCCAGATGGAGCATGACGCCGCCCACAGATTCGCGCCCGCTGCAGCCGAGCCAAGCCGAGGCGCTGATGTGCGTACCCGGGGAGGAGCGATCGGCTGGGCCCTCGGCGCCGTCCGAACCGTCTACGAGACCCCAGTGAAGAACATGCGCACTATGGAGGCAGCTGCGGTCGACCTGGACCAGATCACGGGTGAGGAGCTGAAAGAGTGCATCGGCGGATGCGTGAGCTCCTCCACGCCGCCAACACCCAGCAGGATCGCCTCAACCAGCTCGCCAAGCTAGCGAGATCTGGCTCCGCCCGCCTTGGCGGACCCGGCGAACTTCTGCACACGGAGACCCAGCGCAGACCCGGCCAGCATGGCCGGCGTCCGGCTCCAACCGACCCGGCCCCTCAGGGCCTGGCTGCCAGTTGACTCGGCCCACGTGCCATCAACGACGCCGACGCTCGCCACCACCTCGATCAGCTTGCTTGCTCCCTGGAGGTGGAGGAGAGCGGCGCTATCGGGCCGACGTGTTTCGGCCCACGCATCCGGGAGGAGCCTTTCCCCAAAGGGTTCATGCTCCCCCGCGACACCCCCAAGTACAATGGGACCGTGAAGCCAGAAGACTGGCTCACCGACTATATGCTACGTCTTGAGCTTGCGTTGGTTTTCCCCGAAGAGGAGAGGGTGATGCAACAAGTGTAGGGTAAGTATTTCCCTCAGTTTTGAGAACCAAGGTATCAATCCAGTAGGAGGCTCCTCAAAAGTCCCACGCACCTACACAAACAAACTGAGAACTCGCAACCAACGCGATAAAGGGGTTGTCAATCCCTTCACGGCCTCTTGCAAAGTGAGATCTAATAGAGAGATAATAATATATTTTTGGTATTTTGTAATATAGATGCAAAAAGTAAAGATGCAAATAAAGATAGATTGAAAGCAAAGATGATAAGAGATAGACCCGGGGGCCATAGGTTTCACTAGAGGCTTCTCTCGAGATAGCATAAATATTACGGTGGGTGAACAAATTACTGTCGAGCAATTGATAGAAAAGCGCATAGTTATGAGATTATCTAGGCATGATCATGTATATAGGCATCACGTCCATAACAAGTAGATCGACTCCTGCTTGCATCTACTACTATTACTCCACACATCGACCGACTCCTGCCTGCATCTAGAGTATTAAGTTCATAAGAACAGAGTAACGCTTTAAGCAAGATGACATGATGTAGAGGGATAAACACATGCAATATGATATAAACCCCATCTTGTTATCCTCGATGGCAACAATACAATACGTGTCTTGCAACCCTTTCTGTCACTGGGTAAGAACACCGCAAGATTGAACCTAAAGCTAAGCACTTCTCCCATGGCAGGAAAGATCAATCCAGTAGGCCAAACCAAACTGATAATTCGAAGAGACTTGCAAAGATAACTCAATCATACATAAAAGAATTCAGAGAAGATTCCAATATTATTCATACATAAACTTGATCATAAACCCACAATTCATCGGATCTCGACAAACACACTGCAAAAAGAGATTACATCGAATAGATCTCCACAAGAGAGGGGGAGAACATTGTATTGAGATCCAAAAAGAGAGAAGAAGCCATCTAGCTAATAACTATGGACCCGTAGGTCTATGGTAAACTACTCACAACTCATCGGAGGGGCTATGGTGTTGATGTAGAAACCCTCCATGGTCGATTCCCCCTCCGGCAGAGTGCCGGCGAAGGCTCCAAGATGGGATCTCGCGGATATAGAAGGTTACGGCGGTGGAAATTGTGTTTCGTGGTGCTCCTTGATGTTTTCGGGGTCCGTAGGTATATATAGGAGGAAGAAGTACGTCGGTGGCCGCCCGAGGGGCCCACGAGATAGGGGGCGCGCCCTACAAGGGGGGGGGGCTCCTATCTCGTGGGGCCCTCGGAGGCTTCTTGACTGGCACTCCAAGCTCTCCGGATCAGATTTGTTCCAAAATTAACGTTCCCGAAGGTTTCATTCCGTTTGGACTCCGTTTGATATTCCTTTTCTTCGAAATACTGAAATAGGCAAAAAAAGCAATATGGGCTGGGCCTCCGGTTAGTAGGTTAGTCCCAAAAATGATATAAATGTGTAAAATAAAGCCCATAAACATCCAAAAGGGGTAATATAATAGCATGGAACAATCAAAAATTATAGATACGTTGGGGACGTATCACTATACCACGGCCATTGGCATCACCGGTGCCAATTGTCGTATCGCCGTGTGCTACGCATCGCTCATGCTCCAGGTGTCGGCCCGCACGTGGTTGAACAGTCTGCCGATGGGCAGCATCAACGCGTGGGTCGAATTCGAGGAGGCCTTTGTCCACAACTTCACGGGGACCTACAAGCGACCCGGTCGCCCTAGCGAGCTTGCCATGTGCGTGCAGGGGCCAACGGAGACCGGTCGCGAGTACCTCGCACGTTGGACCGAGCTCCGAAATAGCTGCGAGGGCGTCCATGAAGTCCAGACGATCTAGTACTTCGTTAGCGGGTGCCGAGATGACTCCCTCCTCAAGCACAAGCTCTTACGCTCCGAGCTAGCCACCATGGCCGCACTCATGGTGACGGCGGACAAGTACGCCAACGTCGACTCCGCCATGAAGATCCAGGTGGCGCTGGATGAAGCCGGCAAGGTGAAGCCGGTTCCTCCCTAGAAGCCGGCCGGCGAAAGCAGCCGGCAGCAGCATCACCATAACAACAAGCGCAAGGACAACCAGCCGGCGCAGCGTCACGACAACCGGCTCATCGCGGCCGCCGAGCCCGCGGTGGACCCGGTGGCGAAGCGCCGGCAGACCGACAAGATGGCGTGGCAACCCGCCATGAGTTTCGAAGAGATGCTCGACGCCCCATGCAAGCACCACAGCGGTGCAAGACCCTCCACGCACATGCTTCGGCAGTGCGCCATCACCAAGCGCATCATGAGGGGAGACGTCCCGCCTCCTCCGGCTCCGGCTCCAGCTCCAGGCACGGGACAACTGCCTCCGCCTCCACCGCCGCCTCCCGCTGGCGGCGCGATGCGGAACGATGCCTACCCGGACCAGAATGCGACCTATGTCATCTTCACCAGCCTCGGCAACGACAAGCGCAGCGAGTGCCTCTTTCAGCAGGAGGTGAACACCGTCGTCCCGGCCAAGCCGGAGTTCATGCACTGGTCGGACCGCCCGATCACCTGGACCCGGGAGGATCACCCGGCAGTCATGCCGAGTCCGGGTGGTTATGCCCTCGTCCTCAACCCCACCATCATCGCGCTACACACATTCAAGTTCTCCCGAGTCCTCATCGACGGCGGCAACAACATCAACATCCTCTACGGCGACACGATGACCAAGCTCGGCCTCAAGGCCGAGGACCTGGAGCTGACCCGGACGATCTTCCACGGCATCGTGCCCAGCCTCTCCTGCTCTCCCATTGGCCGGGTCCGGCTCGATGTCCTGTTCGGCGACAGCAGTTGTTGGAAATATGACCTAGAGGCAATAATAAAATTATTATTATTATATTTCCTTGTTCATGATAATTGTCTGTTATTCATGCTATAATTGTGTTATCCGGAAATCATAATACACGTGTGAATACATAGACCACAACATGTCCCTAGTGAGCCTCTAGTTGACTAGCTCGTTGATCAACAGATAGTCATGGTTTCCTGACTATGGACATTGGATGTCATTGATAACTGGATCACATAATTAGGAGAATGATGTGATGGACAAGACCCAATCCTAAGCATAGCACAAGGTCATGTAGTTCGTTTGCTAGAGCTTTTCCAATGTCAAGTATCATTTCCTTAGACCATCAGATCATGTAACTCCCGGATGCCGTAGGAGTGCTTTGGGTGTACCGAACGTCACAATGTAACTGGGTGACTATAAAGGTATACTACCGGTATCCCCGAAAGTATCTGTTGGGTTGACACGGATCGAGAATGGGATTTGTCACTCCGTATGACGGAGAGGTATCTCTGGGCTCACTCGGTAATGCATCATCATAATGAGCTCAATGTGACCAAGTGTTTGGACACAGGATCATGCATTACGATATGAGTAAAGTGACTTGCCGGTAACGAGATTGAATGAGGTATTGGGATACCGACGATCGAATCTCGGGCAAGTAATGTACCGATTGACAAAGGGAATTGTATACGGGATTACTTGAATCCTCGACATCATGGTTCATCCGATGAGATCATCGAGGAGCATGTGGGAACCAACATGGGTATCCAGATCCCGCTGTTGGTTATTGACCGGAGAGTCATCTCGGTCATGTCTGCATGTCTCCCGAACCCGTAGGGTCTACACACTTAAGGTTCGGTGACGCTAGGGTTGTAGAGATATTAGTATGCGGTAACACGAAAGTTGTTCGGAGTCCCGTATGAGATCCCGGACATCACGAGGAGTTCCAGAATGGTTCGGAGGTGAAGAATAATATATAGGAAGTCCAGTTTCGGCCATCGGGAAAGTTTCGGGGGTCACCGGTATTGTACCGGGACCACCGGAAGGGTCCCGGGGGTCCACCGGGTGGGGCCACCTATCCCGGAGGGCCCCATGGGCTGAAGTGGGAGGGGAACCAGCCCCTGGTGGGCTGGTGCACCCCCCTTGGGCCTCCCCCTGCGCCTAGGGTTGGGAACCCTAGGGGTGGGGGCGCCCCACTTGGCTTGGGGGGCAAGCCACCCCCCTTGGCTGCCGCCCCCCCTTGAGATCCAATCTCTAGGGGGACGGCCACGCCCCCAGGGCCCCTATATAAAGAGGGGGGAGGGAGGGCAGCCGCACCCTAGTCCCTGGCGCCTCCCTCTCCCCCGTACCACCTCTCCCTCTCGCAGAAGCTTGGCGAAGCCTTGCCGAGATCATCGCTGCTTCCACCACCACGCCGTTGTGTTACAGGATCTCCATCAACCTCTCCCTCCCCCTTGCTGGATCAAGAAGGAGGAGACGTCTTCCCCAACCGTATGTGTGTTGAACGCGGAGGTGCTGTCCGTTCGACACCAGGATCATCGGTGATTTGGATCACGACGAGTACGACTCCCCCAACCCCGTTCTCTTGAACGCTTCCACTCGCGATCTACAAGGGTATGTAGATGCTATCTTCTCTCTCGTTGCTAGATGACTCCATAGATTGATCTTGGTGAAGCGTAGAATTTTTATTATTTTCTGCAACGTTCCCCAGCAGTGGCATCATGAGCTAGATCTATGTGTAGTTTTCTTTGCACGAGTAGAACACAAATTTGTTGTGGGTGTAGATGTTGTCAATTTTCTTTCCACTACTAGTATTATCTTGCTTTGGTGGTATCGTGGGATGAAGCGGCCCGGACCGACCTTACACGTACGCTTACGTGAGACAGGTTCCACCGACTGACATGCACTAGTTGCATAAGGTGGCTAGCGGGTGTCTGTCTCTCCCACTTTAGTTGGAGCGGATTCGATGAAAAGGGTCCTTATGAAGGCTAAATAGAAATTGGCATATCACGTTGTGGCTTTTAGGTAGGTAAGAAACGTTCTTGCTAGAACCCTATTGCAGCCACGTAAAAACATGCAACAACAATTAGAGGACGTCTAACTTGTTTTTCAGCATATGCTTTTGTGATGTGATATGGCCAAAAGTTGTGATGAATGATATATCTGTGATGTATGAGATCATGTTCTTGTAATAGGAATCACGACTTGCATGTCGATGAGTATGACAACCGGCAGGAGCCATAGGAGTTGTCTTAATTATTGTATGACCTGCGTGTCAATGAATAAACGCCATGTAATTACTTTACTTTATTGCTAAACCATTAGCCATAGTAGTAGAAGTAATAGTTGGCGAACAACTTCATGGAGACACGATGGTGGAGATCATGATGATGGAGATCATGGTGTCTTTCCGGTGACGAAGATGATCATGGCGCCCCGAAGATGGAGATCAAAGGAGCAATATGATAATGGCCATATCATGTCACTATTTGATTGCATGTGATGTTTATCATGTTTTTGCATCTTATTTGCTTAGAACGACGGTAGTAAATAAGATGATCCCTCATAATAATTTCAAGAAAGTGTTCCTCCTAACTGTGCGCCGTTGCGAAAGTTCGCTGTTTCGAAGCATCATGTGATGATCGGGTGTGATAGATCCTAACGTTCACATACAGTGTAAGACAGATTTACACACGCAAAAACACTTAGGTTGACTTGACGAGCCTAGCATGTACAGACATGGCCTCGGAACACAAGAGACCGAAAGGTCGAACATGAGTCGTATGGAAGATACGATCAACATGGATATGTTTACTGATGATGACTAGTCCGTCTCACGTGATGATCGGACACGGTCTAGTTGAGTCGGATCATGTATCACTTAGATGACTAGAGGGATGTCTAATATGAGTGAGAGTTCATTAAATAATTTGATTAGATGAACTTAATTATCATGAACTTAGTCTAAAAACCTTTGCAAAATGTCTTGTAGATCAAATGGCCAACGCTCATGTCAACCTCAACTTCAACGCGTTCCTAGAGAAAACCAAGCTGAAAGATGATGGCAGCAACTATACGGACTGGGTCCGGAACCTGAGGATCATCCTTATAGCTGCCAAGAAAGCATATGTCCTAGAAGCACCGCTAGGTGATGCACCCATCCCAGAGAACCAAGACATTATGAACGCTTGGCAGTCACGTGCTGATGATTACTCCCTCGTTCAGTGCGGCATGCTTTACAACTTAGAACTGGGGCTCCAAAAGCGTTTTGAGCAACACGGAGCATATGAGATGTTCGAAGAGCTGAAAATGGTTTTCCAAGCTCATGCCCGGGTCGAGAGATATGAAGTCTCCGACAAGTTCTACAGTTGTAAGATGGAGGAAAATAGTTCTGTCAGTGAGCACATACTCAAAATGTGTGGGTTGCACAGCCGCCTGTCCCAGCTGGACATTAACCTCCTGGACGAGGCGGTCATTGACAGAATCCTTCAGTCGCTCCCACCTAGCTACAAGAGCTTTGTGATGAACTTCAATATGCAGGGGATGGTGAAAACTATTCCTGAAGTATTTTCAATGCTGAAATCAGCGGAGGTGGAAATCAAAAAGGAACATCAAGTGTTGATGGTCAATAAAACCAGTAAGTTCAAGAAAGGCAAGGGTAAGAAGAACTTCAAGAAGGACGGCAAGAGAGTTGCCGCGCCTGGTAAGCCAGTTGCCGGGAAGAAGACAAAGAATGGACCCAAACCTAAGACTGAGTGCTTTTATTGCAAGGGAAGCAGACACTGGAAGCGGAACTGCCCCAAATACTTAGCGGACAAGAAGGCCGACAACACTAAAGGTATATGTGATATACATGTAATTGATGTGTACCTTACCAGTACTCGTAGTAGCTCCTGGGTATTTGATACCGGTGCGGTTGCTCATATTTGTAACTCAAAGCAGGAGCTGTAGAATAAGTGGAGACTGGCGAAGGACGAGGTGACGATGCGTGTCGGGAATGGTTCCAAGGTCGATGTGATCGCCGTCGGCACGCTAGCTCTACATTTACCTACGGGATTAGTTTTAAACCTCAATAATTGTTTTTTAGTGCCAGCTTTGAGCATGAACATTGTATCTGGATCTCGTTTAATATGATATGGCTACTCATTTAAATCCGAGAATAATGGTTGTTCTATTTATATGAGAGATATGTTTTATGGTCATGCCCCGATGGTCAATGGTTTATTCTTAATGAATCTCGAACGTGATGTTACACATATTCATAGTGTGAATACCAAAAGATGTAAATTTGATAACGATAGTCCCACATACTTGTGGCACTGCCGCCTTGGTCACATTGGTGTCAAGCGCATGAAGAAGCTCCATGCTGATGGACTTTTAGAGTCTCTCGATTATGAATCATTTGACACATGGGAACCATGCCTCATGAGCAAAATGACCAAGACTCTGTTCTCCGGAACAATGGAGCGAGCAACCAACTTATTGGAAATCATACATACTGATGTGTGAGGTCCAATGAGCGTTGAGGCTCGCGGAGGATATCGTTATGTTCTCACTCTCACTGACAACTTGAGTAGATATGGGTATGTCTACTTGATGAAACACAAGTCTGAGACCTTTGAAATGTTCAAGGAATTTCGGAATGAGGTAGAGAATCAACGTGACCAAAAGATAAAGTTCTTACGATCAGATCATGGAGGAGAATTTTTAAGTCACGAATTTGGTACGCACTTAAGGGAATGTGGAATCGTTTCACAACTCACGCCGCCTGGAACACCTTAGTGTAACGGTGTGTCCGAACGTCGTAATCGCACTTTATTGGATATGGTGCGATCTATGATGTCTCTTACGGATTTACTGCTATCATTTCGGGGATACACTCTAGAGATAGCTACATTCACTTTAAATAGGGCACCGTATAAATACGTTGAGATGACACTGTATGAATTATGGTTTGGGAAGAAACCTAAGCTGTCGTTTCTAAAAGTTTGGGGATGCGATGCTTATGTCAAGAAACTTCAACCTGAAAAGCTCAAACCCAAGTCGGAAAAATGCGTCTTCATAGGATACCCTAAGGAAACCATTGGGTATACCTTCTACCTCAGATCCGAAGGCAAGATCTTTGTTGCCAAGAACGGGTCCTTTCTTTTTTTCGAGAAAATGCAAAGGGCTTTTGCATTTCATTGCATTGAAAAGGTGGAGTTTTGATACAATCCTCCTAGGAGGTTAGTTACAAGTTACAGCTTACAGCCTTGGTCAGCGATACTAGTGCACGTCCCAGGTGGGCGGCAGAATGACGCGTAGGCCATGGGCGCCCGCTCTTGCCCACTGCTTGGCTTCCTCTTTGATCTTCGAGACCAGGACCTGAACCAGGGGCTGGGCGCCCTCAAATATGCATTCGTTGCGCTGTTTCCAGATCATCCATGGTGTCAACAGAGCAATGGAGGCTAGGCCCTTACGCATCAGTGTTGGCGTGTTTTGCCTTGCCTGTAGCCACCAGTCCATCAATGAATCTTCGTGGCTTGGCCCTGCAGTGGTCATCCGTAGCCAGGATAGGATTTCGTGCCAAGTCTGCCTGGCGAAGGGGCACTCCAAGAGGAGGTGGCGCATCGTCTCGGGAGCCTGGCCACAGAGTGGGCATCTTGGCTGATGCTGGAGACCGCGTCAAGCCAAGCGGTCGGCCATCCAGCACCGGTCTTGGCTGGCCAACCAGTGAAAAAACTTCACTCTTGGCGGCGCCCAGTTCTTCCATATGAGCTTCCACGAGAACGGGTCCTTTCTGGAGAAAGAGTTTCTCTCGAAAGAAGTAAGTGGGAGGAAAGTGGAACTTGATGAAGTTCTACCTCTTGAACCGGAAAGTAGCGCAGCTCAGGAAGATGTTCCTGTGGTGCCTGCACCAACTGGAGAGGAAACAAATGATGATGATCAAGGAACTTCGGATTAAGTTACTACTGAACTTCGTAGGTCCACGAGGACACGTTCCACACCAGAGTGGTATGGCAACCCTGTCCTGGAAATCATGTTGTTAGACAACGGAGAACCTTCGAACTATGAAGAAGGGATGGTGGGCCCAGATTCCAACAAATGGCTTGAAGCCATGCAATCCGAGATACGATCCATGTATGAAAACAAAGTATGGACTTTGACAGACTTGCCCGATGATTGCCGAGCGATAGAAAACAAATGGATCTTTAAGAAGAAGACGGACGCGAATGATAATGTTACCATCTATAAAGCTCGACTTGTCGCTAAGGGTTATCGACAAGTTCAAGGGGTTGACTACGATGAGACTTTCTCTCCCGTAGCAAAGCTGAAGTCCGTCTGAATCATGTTAGCAATTGCCGCATACTATGATTATGAGATATGGCAAATGGACGTCAAAGCGGCATTCCTTTATGGTTATCTTAAGGAAGAACTGTATATGATGCAGCCGGAAGGTTTTGTCTACCCTGAGAATGCTAACAAGGTATGCAAACTCCAGCGATCCATTTATGGGCTGGTGCAAGCATCTCGGAGTTGGAACATTCGCTTTGATGAGATGATCAAAGCGTTTGGGTTTATGCAGACTTATGGAGAAGCCTGCGTTTACAAGAAAGTGAGTGGGAGATCTGTAGCATTTCTCATATTATATGTGGATGACATACTTTTGATGGGAAATGATATAGAACTTTGGACAACATTAAGGCCTACTTGAATAAGTGTTTTTCAATGAAGGACATTGGAGAAGCTGCTTACATATTACGCATCAAGTGTTGGGGAACGTTGCAGAAAATAAAAATTTTCCTACGGTTTCACCAAGATCCATCTATGAGTTCATCTAAGCAACGAGTGAAAGGAGAGATGCATCTACATACCACTTTGTAGATCGCGAGCGGAAGCGTTCAAAAGAACGGGGTTGAAGTAGTCGTTCTCGTCGTGATCCTATCACCGGAGATCCTAGCGCCGAACGGACGGCACCTCCGCGTTCAACACACGTACGGTCAGCGTGACCTCTCCTCCGTCTTGATACAGCAAGGGGGAAGGAGAGGTTGATGATGATCCAGCAGCACGATGGCGTGGTGGTGGATGCAGCAGAACTCCGGCAGGGCTTCGCCAAGTTGCTGCGGGAGGAGGACAAGGTGTAGCAGGGGGAGGGAGGCACCAAGACACAGGGTGCGGCTGCCCTCCCCCCTTCCCTCCATTATATAGGCCCCCAGGGGGGCGCCGGCCCTGGGAGATGCAATCTCCCAAGGGGGCGGCGGCCAGGGGGGGGTGGAGTGCCCCCCAAGGCAAGTGGTGCGCCCCCACCTAGGGTTTCCAACCCTAGGCGCAGGGGGGCCCAAGGGGGGGGGCGCACCAGCCCACTAGGGGCTGGTTCCCCTCCCAATTCAGCCCACGGGGCCCTCCGGGATAGGTGGCCCCACCCGGTGGACCCCCGGGACCCTTTCGGTGGTCCCGGTACAATACCGGGTGACGCCGGAACTTTCCCGATGGCCGAAACAACACTTCCTATATAGTTTTCTTTACCCACGGACCATTCCGGAACTCCTCGTGACGTCCGGGATCTCATCCGGGACTCCGAACAACATTCGGTTTGCTGCATACTCATATTCATACAACCCTAGCGTCACCGAACCTTAAGTGTGTAGACCCTACGGGTTCGGGAGACATGTAGACATGACCGAGACGGCTCTCCGGTCAATAACCAACAGCGGGATCTGGATACCCATGTTGGCTCCCACATACTCCTCAATGATCTCATCGGATGAACCACGATGTCGAGGATTCAAGCAACCCCGTATACAATTCCCTTTGTCAATCAGTACGTTACATGCCCGAGACTCGATTGTCGGTATCCCAATACCTCGTTGAGTCTCGTTACCCGCAAGTCACTTTACTCGTACTATAATGCATGATCCGGTGACCAAACACTTGGTGTCTTTGATATCATTATGATGATGCATTACCGAGTGGGCCCAGAGATACCTCTCCGTCATACGGAGTGACAAATCCCAGTCTCGATCCATGTCAACCCAACAGACACTTTCGGAGATACCTGTAGTGCACCTTTATAGTCACCCAGTTACGTTGTGACGTTTGGTACACCCAAAGCACTCCTACGGTATCCGGGAGTTACACGATCTCATGGTCTAAGGAAGAGATACTTGACATTGGAAAAGCTCTAGCAAAACGAACTACACGATCTTGTGCTATGCTTAGGATTGGGTCTTGTCCATCACATCATTCTCCTAATGATGTGATCCCGTTATCAACGACATCCAATGTCCATAGTCAGGAAACCATGACTATCTATTGATCAACGAGCTAGTCAACTAGAGGCTTACTAGGGACATATTATGGTCTATGTATTCACACATGTATTACGTTTTCCGGATAATACAATTATAGCATGAATAAAGACAATTATCATGAACAAGGAATAATAATCCTTTTATTATTGCCTCTAGGGCATATTTCCAACAATCTCCCACTTGCACTAGAGTCAATAATCTAGTTACATTGTGATGAATCGAACACCCATAGAGTTCTGGTGTTTATCATTTTTTGCTCGTGAGAGAGGTTTAGTCAACGGATCTGCGACATTCAGATCCGTATGTACTTTGCAAATATCCATGTCTCCATCTTGAACATGTTCACGGATGGAGTTGAAGCGACGCTTGATGTGCCTGGTCTTCTTGTGAAACCTGGGCTCCTTGGCAAGGGCAATAGCTCCAGTGTTGTCACAGAAGAGTTTGATCGGCCCCAACGCATTGGGTATGACTCCTAGGTCGGTGATGAACTCCTTCACCCAGATTGCTTCATGCGCTGCCTCCGAGGCTGCCATGTACTCTGCTTCACATGTAGATCCCGCTACGATGCTCTGCTTGCAGCTGCACCAGCTTACTGCTCCACCATTCAACATATACACGTATCCGGTTTGTGACTTAGAGTCATCCAGATCTGTGTCGAAGCTAGCGTCGATGTAACCCTTTATGGCGAGCTCTTCGTCACCTCCATAAACGAGAAACATGTCCTTTGTCCTTTTCAGGTACTTCAGGATATTCTTGACTGCTGTCCAGTGTTCCTTGCCGGGATTACTTTGGTATCTTCCTACCAAACTTACGACAAGGTTTACATCAGGTCTGGTACACAGCATGGCATACATAATAGATCCTATGGCTGAAGCATAGGGGATGACACTCATCTCTTCTTTATCTTTTGCCGTGGTCGGGCACTTAGCTGAGCTCAATCTCACACCTTGCAATACAGGCAAGAACCCTTTCTTAGACTGATCCATTTTGAACTTCTTCAAAATCTTATCAAGGTATGTGCTTTGTGAAAGACCTATGAGGCGTCTCGATCTATCCTATAGATCTTGATGCCTAATATGTAAGCAGCTTCTCCAAGGTCCTTCATTGAAAAACACTTATTCAAGTAGGCCTTAATGCTGTCCAAAAGTTCTATATCATTTCCCATCAAAAGTATGTCATCTACATATAATACGAGAAATGCTACAGAGCTCCCACTCACTTTCTTGTAAACGCAGGCTTCTCCATAAGTCTGCATAAACCCAAATGCTTTGATCATCTCATCAAAACGAATGTTCCAACTCCGAGATGCTTGCACCAGCCCATAAATGGATCGCTGGAGCTTGCATACTTTGTTAGCATTCTTAGGATCGACAAAACCTTCCGGCTGCATCATATACAGCTCTTCCTTAAGATAACTGTTAAGGAAAGCTGTTTTGACGTCCATCTGCCATATCTCATAATCATAGTATGCGGCAATTGCTAACATGATTCGGACAGACTTAAGCTTTGCTACGGGAGAGAAAGTCTCATCGTAGTCAATCCCTTGAACTTGCCGATAACCCTTAGCGACAAGTCGAGCTTAGATGGTGACATTACCATCCGCGTCGGTCTTCTTCTTAAAGATCCATTTGTTTTCTATCGCTCGCCGATCATCGGGCAAGTCAGTCAAAGTCCATACTTTGTTTTCATACATGGATTCTATCTCGGATTGCATGGCTTCAAGCCATTTGTTGGAATCTGGGCCCGCCATCGCTTCTTCATAGTTCGAAGGTTCACCGTTGTCTAACAACATGATTTCCAGGACAGGGTTGCCATACCATTCTGGTGTGGAACGTGTCCTTGTGGACCTACGAAGTTCAGTAGTAACTTGATCCGAAGTACCTTGATCATCATCATTAATTTCCTCTCTAGTCGGTGTAGGCACCACAGGAACATTTTCCTGAGCTGCACTACTTTCCGGTTGAAGAGGTAGTACTTCATCGAGTTCTACTTTCCTCCCACTTACTTCTTTCGAGAGAAACTCTTTTTCCAGAAAGGATCCGTTCTTGGCAACAAAAGTCTTGCCCTCAGATCTTAAGTAGAAGGTATACCCAATGGTTTACTTAGGGTATCCTATGAAGACACATTTTTCCGACTTGGGTTCGAGCTTTTCAGGTTGTAATTTCTTGACATAAGCATCGCATCCCCAAACTTTTAGAAACGACAGCTTAGGTTTCTTCCCAAACCATAATTCATACGGTGTCGTCTCAACAGATTTAGACGGTGCCCTATTTAAAGTGAATGTAGCTGTCTCTAGAGCGTATCCCCAAAATGATAGCAGTAAATCGGTAAGAGACATCATAGATCGCACCATATCCAATAGAGTGCGATTACGATGTTCGGACACACCGTTACGCTGAGGTGTTCCAGGCGGCGTGAGTTGTGAAACGATTCCACATTTCCTTAAGTGTGTACCAAATTCGTGACTTAAGTATTCTCCTCCACGATCTGATCGTAGGAACTTTATCTTTCGGTCACGTTGATTCTCTACCTCATTCTGAAATTCCTTGAACTTTTCAAAGGTTTCAGATTTGTGTTTCATTAAGTAGACATACCCATATCTACTCAAGTCATAAGTGAGAACATAACAATATCCTCCGCGAGCCTCAACGCTCATTGGACCGCACACATCGGTATGTATGATTTCCAATAAGTTGGTTGCTCGCTCCATTGTTCCGGAGAACGGAGTCTTGGTCATTTTGCCCATGAGGCATGGTTCGCATGTGTCAAATGATTCATAATCGAGAGACTCTAAAAGTCCATCAGCATGGAGCTTCTTCATGCGCTTGACACCAATGTGACCAAGGCGGCAGTGCCACAAGTATGTGGGACTACCATTATCAACTTTACATCTTTTGGTATTCACGCTATAAATATGTGTAACATTACGTTCGAGATTCGTTAAGAATAAACCATTGACCATTGGGGCATGACCATAAAACATATCTCTCATATAAATAGAACAACCATTATTCTCGGATTTAAATGAGTAGCCATCTTGTATTAAACGAGATCCAGATACAATGTTCATGCTCAAACTTGGCACTAAATAACAGTTATTGAGGTTCATAACTAATCCCGTGGGTAAATGTAGAGGTAGCGTGCCGACGGCGATCACATCGACCTTGGAACCATTCCCGACGCGCATCGTCACCTCGTCCTTCGCCAGTCTCCGCTTATTCCGCAGCTCCTGCTGTGAGTTACAAATATGAGCAACGACACCGGTATCAAATACCCAGGAGTTACTACGAGTACTGGTAAGGTACACATCAATTACATGTATATAAAATATACCTTTAGTGTTGCCGGCCTTCTTGTCCGCTAAGTATTTGGGGCAGTTCCGCTTCCAGTGACCCTTCCCCTTGCAATAAAAGCACTCAGTCTCAGGCTTGGGTCCATTCTTTGACTTCTTCCCGGCAACTGGCTTATCGGGCGCGGCAACATCTTTGCCGTCCTTCTTGAAGTTCTTCTTACCCTTGCCCTTCTTGAACTTAGTGGTCTTATTGACCATCAACACTTGATGTTCTTTCTTGATTTCAACCTCTGCTGACTTCAACATTGAAAATACTTCAGGAATGGTCTTCACCATCCCCTGCATATTGTAGTTCAACACAAAGCTCTTGTAGCTTGGTGGGAGCGACTGAAGGGTTATGTCAATGACCGCCTCGTCCGGGAGGTTGATCTCCAGGCGGTTGTGCAACCCAGACATTTTGAGTATGTGCTCACTGACAGAACTGTTTTCCTCCATCTTACAACTATAGAACTTGTCGGAGACTTCATGTCTCTCGACCCGGGCATGATCTTGGAAAACCATTTTCAGCTCCTCGAACATCTCATATGCTCCGTGTTTCTCAAAACGCTTTTGGAGCCCCGGTTCTAAGCTGTAAAGCATGCCGCACTGAACGAGGGAGTAATCATCAGCACGTGACTGCCAAACATTCATAACGTCTTGGTTCTCTGGGATGGGTGCTTCACCTAGCGGTTCATCTAGGACATATGCTTTCTTGGCTGCTATGAGGATGATCCTCAGGTTCCGGACCCAGTCCGAATAGTTGCTGCCATCATCTTTCAGCTTGGTTTTCTCTAGGAACGCGTTGAAGTTCATGTTGACATGAGCGTTGGCCATTTGATCTACAAGGCATATTTTGCAAAAGTTTTAGACTAATTTCATGATAATTAAGTTCATCTAATCAAATTATTTAATGAACTCCCACTCAGATTGACATCCCTCTAGTCATCTAAGTGTTACACGATCCGAGTCGACTAGGCCGTGTCCGATCATCACGTGAGACGGACTAGTCATCATCGGTGAACATCTCCATGTTGATCATATCTTCCATATGACTCATGTTCGACCTTTCGGTCTCTTGTGTTCCGAGGCCATGTCTGTACATGCTAGGCTCGTCAAGTTAACCCTAAGAGTTCTGCATGTGTAAATCTGTCTTACACCCGTTGTATGTGAACGTAAGGATCTATCACACCCGATCATCACGTGGTG
The DNA here is from genome assembly GCF_018294505.1 of Triticum aestivum. NCBI lineage: Eukaryota > Viridiplantae > Streptophyta > Magnoliopsida > Poales > Poaceae > Triticum > Triticum aestivum. The sequence continues at coordinate 697,818,028 of NC_057810.1, read as the reverse complement.
CTTCGAAACGACGAACTTTAGCAATGGTGCACAGTTAGGGGGAACACTTTCTTGAAATTATTATAAGGGATCATCTTATTTACTACTGCCGTTCTAAGTAAACAAGATGCATAAACATAATAAACATCACATGCAATTATATAGTAGTGACATGATATGGCCAATATCATATAGCTCCTTTGATCTCCATCTTCGGGGCTCCATGATCATCTTCGTCACTGGCATGACACCATGATCTCCATCATCATGATCTCCATCATTGTGTCTTCATGAAGTTGTCACGCCAACGACTACTTCTACTTCTATGGCTAACGCGTTTAGCAATAAAGTAAAGTAATTTACATGGCGTTCTTCAATGACACGCAGGTCATACAAAAATAAAGACAACTCCTATGGCTCCTGCCGGTTGTCATACTCATTGACATGCAAGTTGTGATTCCTATTACAAGAACATGATCTCATACATCACAATATATCATTCATCATTCATCACAACTTCTGGCCATATCACATCACATGACAATTGCTGCAAAAACAAGTTAGACATCCTCTAATTGTTGTTGCATCTTTTACGTGGCTGCAATTCGGTTCTAGCAAGAACGTTTTCTTACCTACGAATAACCACAACGTGATTTTGTCAACTTCTATTTACCCTTCATAAGGACCCTTTTCGTCGAATCCGCTCCAACTAAAGTAGGAGAGACAAACACCCGCTAGCCACCTTATGCAACTAGTGCATGTCAGTCGGTGGAACCTGTCTCATGTAAGCGTACGTGTAAGGTCGGTCCCGGCCGCTTCATCCCACAATACCACTGAAGCAAGAAAAGACTAGTAGCAGCAAGCCAGTTGACAAGATCTACGCCCACAACAAAATTGTGTTCTACTCGTGCAATAGAGAACTACGCATAGACCTAGCTCATGATGCCACTGTTGGGGAACGTTACAGAAAATAAAAAATTTCCTATGGTTTCACCAAGATCCATCTATGAGTTCATCTAAGCAACGAGTGAAAGGAGAGATGCATCTACATACCACTTTGTAGATCGCGAGCGGAAGCGTTCAAAAGAACAGGGTTGAAGTAGTCGTTCTCGTCGTGATCCTATCATCGGAGATCCTAGCGCCGAACGAACGGCACCTCCGCGTTCAACACACGTACGGTCAGCGTGACGTCTCCTCTGTCTTGATCCAGCAAGGGGGAAGGATAGGTTGATGATGATCCAGCAGCACAACAGCGTGGTGGTGGATGCAGCAGAACTCCGGCAGGGCTTCGCCAAGCTGCTGCGAGAGGAGGACAAGGTGTAGCAGGGGGAGGGAGGCGCCAAGACACAGGGTGCGGCTACCCTCCCCCCTGCCCTCCTATATATAGGCCCCCAGGGGGGGGGGGCGCCGGCCCTGGGAGATGCAATCTCCCAAGGGGGCGGCGGCCAGGGGGGGTGGAGTGCCCCCCAAGGCAAGTGGTGCACCCCCCCACCTAGGGTTTCCAACCCTAGGCGCAGGGGGGCCCAAGGGGGGGCGCACCAGCCCACCAGGGGCTGGTTCCCCTCCCACTTCAGCCCATGGGGCCCTCCGGGATAGGTGGCCCCACCCGGTGGACCCCCGGGACCCTTCCGGTGGTCCCGGTACAATACCGGGTGACCCCGAAACTTTCCCGATGGTCGAAACAGCACTTCCTATATAGTTTTCTTTACCTCCGGACCATTCCGGAACTCCCCGTGAAGTCCGGGATCTCATCTGGGACTCCGAACAACATTCGGTTTGCTGCATACTCATATTCATACAACCCTAGCGTCACCGAACCTTAAGTGTGTAGACCCTACGGGTTCGGGAGACATGTAGACATGACCGAGACGGCTCTCCGGTCAATAACCAACAGCGGGATCTGGATACCCATGTTGGCTCCCACATACTCCTCGATGATCTCATCGGATGAACCACGATGTCGAGGATTCAAGCAACCCCGTATACAATTCCCTTTGTCAATCGGTACGTTACATGCCCGAGACTTGATCGTCGGTATCCCAATACCTCGTTCAGTCTCGTTACCGGCAAGTCAATTTACTCGTACCGTAATGCATGATCCCGTGACCAAACACTTGGTCACTTTGAGCTCATTATGATGATGCATTACCGAGTGGGCCCAGAGATACCTCTCCGTCATATGGAGTGACAAATCCCAGTCTCGATCCGTGTCAACCCAACAGACACTTTAGGAGATACCTGTAGTGCACCTTTATAGTCACCCAGTTACGTTGTGACGTTTTGTACACCCAAAGCACTCCTACAGTATCCGGGAGTTACACGATCTCATGGTCTAAGGAAGAGATACTTGACATTGGAAAAGCTCTAGCAAAACGAACTACACGATCTTGTGCTATGCTTTGGATTGGGTCTTGTCCATCACATCATTCTCCTAATGATGTGATCCCGTTATCAACGACATCCAATGTCCATAGTCAGGAAACCATGACTATCTGTTGATCAACGAGCTAGTCAACTAGAGGCTTACTAGGGACATATTATGGTCTATGTATTCACACGTGTATTACGATTTCCGGATAATACAATTATAGCATGAATAAAGACAATTATCATGAACAAGGAATAATAATCCTTTTATTATTGCCTCTAGGGCATATTTCCAACAATCTCCCACTTGCACTAGAGTCAATAATCTAGTTACATTGTGATGAATCGAACACCCATAGAGTTCTGGTGTTGATCATGTTTTGCTCGCGAGAGAGGTTTAGTCAACGGATCTGCGACATTCAGATCTGTATGTACTTTGCAAATATCTATGTATCCATCTTGAACATGTTCACGGATGGAGTTGAAGCGACGCTTGCTGTGCCTGGTCTTCTTGTGAAACCTGGGCTCCTTGGCAAGGGCAATAGCTCCAGTGTTGTCACAGAAGAGAGTGATCGGCCCCGACGCATTGGGTATGACTCCTAGGTCGGTGATGAACTCCTTCATCTAGATTGCTTCATGCGCTGCCTCCGAGGCTGGCATGTACTCCGCTTCACATGTAGATCCCGCCACGACGCTCTGCTTCCAGCTGTACCTGCTTACTGCTCCACCATTCAACATATACACGTATCCAGTTTGTGACTTAGAGTCATCCAGATCTGTGTCGAAGCTAGCGTCGACGTAACCCTTTACGGCGAGGTCTTCGTCACCTTCATAAATGAGAAACATGTCCTTTGTCCTTTTCAGGTACTTCAGGATATTCTTGACCGCTGTCCAGTGTTCCTTGCCGGGATTACTTTGGTATCTTCCTACCAAACTTACGACAAGGTTTACATCAGGTCTGGTACACAGCATGGCATACATAATAGATCCTATAGCTGAGGCATAGGGGATGACACTCATCTTTTCTCTATCTTCTGCCGTGGTCGGGCATTGAGCTGAGCTCAATTTCACACCTTGCAACACAAGCAAGAACCCCTTCTTGTGAGATTGAGCTCAGCTCAATGCCCGACCACGGCAAAAGATAAAGAAGAGATGAGTGTCATCCCCTATGCTTCAGCCATAGGATCTATTATGTATGCCATGTTGTGTACCAGACCTGATGTAAACCTTGCCGTAAGTTTAATAGGAAGGTACCAAAGTAATCCCGTCATGGAACACTAGACAGCGGTCAAGAATATATTGAAGTACCTTAAAAGGACTAAGGATATGTTTCTCGTATATGGAGGTGACGAAGAGCTCGTCGTAAAGGGTTACGTCGATGCTAGCTTCGACACATATCTGGATGACTCTAAGTCACAAACCGGATATGTGTATATTTTGAATGGAGGGGCAGTAATCTCGTGAAGTTGCAAGCAAAGCGTCGTGGCAGGATCTACATGTGAAGCGGAGTACATGGCAGCCTCGGAGGCAGCGCATGAAGCAATCTTGATGAAGGAGTTCATCACCGACCTAGGAGTCATACCCAATGCGTCGGGGCCGATCACTCTCTTCTGTGACAACAGTGGAGCTATTGCCCTTGCCAAGGAGCCCAGGTTTCACAAGAAGACCAGGCACATCAAGCGTCGCTTCAACTCCATCCGTGAAAATGTTCAAGATGGAGACGTAGATATTTTCAAAGTGCATACGGATCTGAATGTCGCAGATCCGTTGACTAAATCTCTTCCGCAAGCAAAACATGATCAACACCAGAACTCTATGGGTGTTCGATTCATCACAATGTAACTAGATTATTGACTCTAGTGCAAGTGGGAGACTGTTGGAAATATTCCCTAGAGGCAATAATAAAATGCTTATTATTATATTTCCTTGTTCATGATAATTGTATATTATTCATGCTATAATTGTGTTATCCGGAAATCGTAATACACGTGTGAATACATAGACCACAACATGTCCCTAGTGAGCCTCTAGTTGACTAGCTCGTTGATTAATAGATAGTCATGGTTTCCTGACTATGGACATTGGATGTCATTGATAATGGGATCACATCATTAGGAGAATGATGTGATGGACAAGACCCAATCCTAAGCATAGCACAAGGTCGTGTAGTTCGTTTGCTAGAGCTTTTCCAGTGTCAAGTATCATTTCCTTAGACCATGAGATCGTGTAACTCCCGGATGCCGTAGGAGTGCTTTGGGTGTACCGAACATCACAACGTAACTGGGTGACTATAAAGGTATACTACGGGTATCCCCAAAAGTATCTGTTGGGTTGACACGGATCGAGACTGGGATTTGTCACTCCGTATGACGAAGAGGTATCTCTGGGCCCACTCGATAATGCATCATCATAATGAGCTCAATCTGACCAAGTCTTTGGACACGGGATCATGCATTACTGTATGAGTAAAGTGACTTGCCGGTAACGAGATTGAACGAGGTATTGGGATATCGACGATTGAATCTCGGGCAAGTAACGTACCGATTGACAAAGGGAATTGTATACGAGATTACTTGAATCCTCGACATCGTGGTTGATCCGATGAGATCATCGAGGAGCATGTGGGAACCAACATGGGTATCCAGATCCCGCTGTTGGTTATTGACTGGAGAGTCGTCTCGGTCATGTATGCATGCCTCCCGAACCCATAGGGTCTACACACTTAAGGTTCGGTGACGCTAGGGTTGTAGACATATTAGTATGCGGTAACCCGAAAGTTGTTCGGAGTCCCGGATGAGATCCCGGAGGTCACGAGGAGTTCCGGAATGGTCCGGAGGTGAAGAATAATATATAGGAAGTCCAGTTTCGGCCATCGGGAAAGTTTGGGGGTCACCGGTATTGTACCGGGACCATCGGAAGGGTCCCGGGGGTCCATCGGGTGGGGCCACCTATCCCGGGGGTCCCCATGGGCTGAAGTGGGAGGGGAACCAGCCCCTGGTGGGCTGGTGCGCCCCCCTTGGGCCTCCCCCTGCGCCTAGGGTTGGGAACCCTAGGGGTGGGGGCGCCCCACTTGGCTTGGGGGGCAAGCCACCCCCTTGGCCGCTGCCCCCCCCCCCCCTTGAGATCCAATCTCTAGGGGGCCGGCCACCCCCCGAGGTCCCCTATATAAAGAGGGGGGAGGGAGGGCAGCCGCACCCGAGTTCCTGGCGCCTCCCTCTCCCCCCGTACCACCTCTCCCTCTCGCAGAAGCTTGGCGAAGCCGTGCCGAGATCACCGCTGCTTCCACCACCATGCCGTTGTGCTACTGGATCTCCATCAACCTCTCCCTCCCCCTTGCTGGATCAAGAAGGAGGAGACGTCTTCCCCAATCGTACGTGTGTTGAATGCGGAGGTGCTGTCCGTTCGGCACTAGGATCATCGGTGATTTGGATCACGACGAGTACGACTCCCTCAACCCCGTTCTCTTGAACGCTTCCGCTCGCAATCTACAAGGGTATGTAGATGCTATCTTCTCTCTCGTTGCTAGATGACTCCATAGATTGATCTTGGTGAAGCGTAGAATTTTTTTATTTTCTGCAACATTCCCCAACAGTGGCATCATGAGCTAGGAGACCAAGAAAGTGAAGCTCAACCCAGAAGACCCCAGCTGCAGCAAGTACGTTGTCATAGGCACCCGCCTCGACAACAAATAGGAAGGCGAGCTCGTCGACTTCCTCTGTGAGAATCGGGATATCTTCGCATGGACCCCCAAGGACATGCCGGGTATCCCGAGGAAGTACGACGAGCACAAAATTCATGTTCACAAGGACGCCAAGCCTGTCCGTCAACCCCTATGGCGATTTTCCGAAGAGAAGAGAAGAACCATTGGTGAAGAGGTCGCCAAGCTTTTGGCGGCCGGCTTCATGATGGAAGTGTTTCACCCTGATTGGCTGGCCAATCCGGTCCTCGTCCTGAAGAAAAACAAGACCTAACGCATGTGTATCGATTACAACAACCTCAACAAGGCCTGTCCCAAGGATCCGTTCGCTCTCCCACGGATCGACCAAGTCATCGACTCGACCTCCGGGTGCGAGCTCCTGTCCTTCATGGACGCTTACTCCGGCTACCACCAGATCAAGCTGGACCCGGCCGATGCCCTGAAGACGTCCTTCATCACGCCCTTTGGGGCATATTGCTACATCACCATGTCGTTCGGCTTGAAGAACGCCGGTGCCACCTTCCAACGCTTCATGCAAAAATGCCTGCTGCCGCAACTCGGCTGCAATATCCACGTGTACGTGGACGACATCATGGTGAAGACCAAGCAGCACCTCAATCTCCTCAACATTTGAAGGAAAGATTCTCCAACCTCCGCGAATACAAGGTCAAGCTTAACGCGGAAAAATGCGTCTTCGGCGTCCCGGCTGGAAAGCTACTCGGCTTCCTCGTCTCAGAACGTGGCATTGAGGCGAACCCGGAGAAAATCAAGGCCATCGAGCGCATGCGCAAGCCGGCTCGGCTGTGCGACGTCCAGAAGTTCACCGGGTGCTTGGCCTCGGTCAGCCGGTTTCTAAGCCGGCTGGGCGAGAGGGCGCTACCCCTATACCAGCTGATGAAGAAGACAAGCCCGTTCGAATGGCGGCAAGGCAGACGAGACCTTCCAAGACCTCAAGCGCATGCTCTCCACCGCACCAGTCCTGGCCGCGCCGACCGACAAGGAGCCGCTGTTGCTCTACATTGCCGCGACCTCGCAGGCGGTTAGCACGGTGCTGGTGGTCGAGCGACCAGAGAAGGGCAAGATCCAGGCCATCCAGCGTCCAGTCTACTACCTGAGCGAGGTGCTCTCCATCTCCAAGCAGAACTACCCGCACTACCAGAAGATATGTTACGGCATGTACCTCACCGCCAAGAACCTGAAGCAGTACTTCCAAGAGTACGTCGTCACCGTCGTCAGCACGGCGCCTATCGGAGAAATAATCGGGTGCCGGGATGCCTCTGGCCTGGTCACCAAGTGGGCGATCCAGCTAGCCGGCCACACCATCCTCTACGAGCCCCGCACCATGATCAAGTCTCAAGCCCTGGCCGACTTCCTCGTCGACTGGACCGAGACCCAGTACTTGCCGCCGCCTCCCGACTCGACGCATTGGCGCATGCACTTCGACGGATCCAAGATGCGACTCGGCTTGGGGGCCGGCATCGTACTGTCATCCCCGAAGGCCGACCAGCTTCGCTATGCACTCCAGATCCACTTTTCCGCCTCCAAGGTTCGGCATCCGGCGCATCCTGTGCTACGGTGACTTAGACCTCGTGGTGCAGCAGTGATCCGGTGAACGGGACGCCCGTGACTCCAACATGGCAAGCTACCGATTCCTCGTCCAGAAGCTGTCCGGATCCTTCGAGGGCTGCGAGTTCCTCCATGTCCCGTGCACGGAGAAGAAAGCAGCCGACACGCTCGCCAAGATTGCCTCATCACGGCAAGCCATCCCATCCGGTGTCTCCCTTGAGCACCTGTGCAAGCCGTCCGTCAAGCCATCGCCGGACTCCGAGTCCATTCATGTTCCAGATGACCCGGCCGCACCTCAAGCCGGCCCGAGGACCGCTGAACCCGGCCCGGGGGCTGCTCAGTTCAACCCGACCACCATCGACCCGGACCCAGCCGTCGCCATCCCTGACCCAGGGGCTGCTCAACCTGGCTCGGGGGCTGCCGACTCGGAACCCACCCTAGTGGCCATCTTCGCCGTGGTTACAACTCCATCTTGGGCCCTCCCAATATCAGAATTTCTGGAGAACGGGGTTCTCCCCATGGACGAGACCGAAGCTCGGCAAGTGCAGCGCCGGGCGTCCGCCTACAACATCATCAACAGCGAGCTCGTCAAGCGTAGCTCCACCGGCGTGTTCTAGCGCTGCGTCGAGCAGGAACAAGGCATCAACATCCTCCTCGACATCCACCAGGGCGAGTGCGGGCACCATGCCGCATCGCGATCCCTGGTGGCCAAGGCATTCTGCCATGGTTTCTACTAGCCCACGACCCTCGAAGACGCCGAGTCGCTCGTTCTCAAGTGTGAAGGGTGCCAGCGCTTCAGCAAACGTAGCCACCAGCCGGCGTCAGCACTCTGCACCATACCGATCGCCTGGCCCATTGCGGTCTGGGGACTAGACATGGTGGGACCCTTCAAAACCACTCGAGGCGGCATGACGCACCTACTGGTGGCAGTGGACAAATTCACCAAGTGGATCGAGGCAAGACCAATCAAGAAAATGGACGGGCCAACAACCGTCCGGTTCATCAAGGACATAGCGGTGCGCTACGGCATGCCGAACAGAATCATCACTGACAACGGCACCAACTTCGCCAAGGGCACGCTCGAGCAATACTGCTCCGTCTCCGGCATCCGTCTCGACCTGGTCTCCGTTGCGCATCCACAGTCCAACGGGCAGGTCGAGCGGGCCAACGGGCTCATCCTGTCCGGCATCAAGCCGCGACTCGTCGAGACACTCATCCGCTCACCCGGCAGCTGGCTCGACGAGTTGCCGGCCGTTCTCTGGAGTCTTCGCACCACACCGAATCGGTCGACCGGATTCACCCCATTCTTCCTTGTCTACGGAGCCGAAGCCATCATCCCGACCGACATTGAGTTCGACTCACCGTGCTTCGTGATGTACACCGAAGCCGAAGCCAGAGAAGCCCGCGAAGATGGCGTCGACCTGCTCGAAGAAGCACACCTCCTGGCGCTCAGCAGCTCGGCCATCTACTAGCAAGGCCCGAGGCACTACCACAGCAAGAAGATCAAGCCACTCGCATTCCACGAGGGCAACCTCGTCCTCCGACTCATCCAAGAGCAGGCAGGCCAGCACAAGCTGTCCCCCTCATGGGAGGGCCCATTCATTGTGAGCAGGGCCTTGCGCAATCGCAACGCCTACTACCTCATTGATGCACGCAAGTCAAAGAAGCGCAAGAAGGACACTGTCGGTGAAGAAACGACCCGACCGTGGAACGCAGAACTCCTCCGCCCGTTTTACAGTTAGTCGCACGAGTGTATGTATCGTCGCCTTTTGTAAACGCATGAAACTATGGGGTCCCCGAACGAGACTCGGGGGCTGCCTTTTGTCGACCAATTTATTGTGTCCCTATTAATTTTTCTGCATCACTATACCACTGAACCCGGCCACCTGTCCGACTCGCTCGACCCGGAGGCTCGGGGGCTGGCCGGCTCTGTCGCCACCCCGCCGCCTTACTTGGTGATTCTTGAGAAAGTTAGGATGCCGCGGCCCCCCACTTTGCCCTAAAGCCACAGATCCAACTTTGGTTGTCGGCTGGCAAGCACAATGGGCCAAAACTCCTTTATGCTTCATACACTAAGTCAAAGGCTGCCGGGTCGATCAACCCGGCCCGCCATTCATCAAATGAACAGCCGCACAGCCGGCTGCTCGCCAACCGGCTTCGCCGGATTGCTGCCAGCCGGCCCAGTGGGTGTTTTGCTCGCGCTCAATGTTTCAAAGGACCCAAGTCCTGCGCGCTCCTTTCAAAGAATCGAACTCCTTGTCACGGACCAGAGCCTCGGCTGTCTGACTCGCGGGGGAGGGGGGGGAGGTTTGAGAAAGGGAAAGCGCATGAAATCGGTGCGAAAAATGGAAGGCAAAAACAAAGGCACTCACGACATTTACACACAAATATTTAATAAAAGGCCCACGGCCCGAGTTCATTACACCCTAAAAAAACCCAGTGGGTGGGTGGACCTGCTACTTAACAAAATTTGCAAAGTATCTCAGGCATCTCCAGCGCCGCGTCGCGAAGTCGACGGCCCTCCCCTGGTGGCCTCCGGGTCCGGCGAGTCGCCGGTGTCCTCCTCGGCATCCGCGTCACCGTAGACGCCCGTCTCCTCCGAGCTCCCCTCCGGATCGTGGAGAAGCAAGCCATACTCGTCGCCATCCACGGCCCTGCCGTCTTCCGTCCGCTCCGGATGGAACTCGTCGTGGAAGGCGAACTCGGCGATGCAGCTGGCCCAGGAGGCGATCCGGCCGGCTTGCTCCTGCAGCAAGTGCTCCGAGCCGGCCCACTGGCCCATCAGCGCGTCCGGCTGAAGATCTGGATGCCAAGACAGCGCAAACCGGAGCGCCATCTCGGCACCGGCACGAGCGGCGGAGACACGCCACTCGCCAAGACGGTCCGGGCCCGTCTCCAACCAGCATGCCAGGCACGTGAAGCTGCTCGGCACGACGGCGCCCGGCCAAAGGGCCGTCGTCATCGCGGTGCCGGCCTGGGAAAGACGCTCCATTTGCGTCCCCAGGACCCGCAGGCGGGCCTCAGCAGCGACGATGATCTCCGGGAAGGTCCAGTCCATCCGCGGATCCGTCCCGGACCCAACAACGCCGGTCGGGTCGCGCTGATAGCGGATGGCTTCCTTTGCCAGCCGCTGCGTCTCCGGGAAGGCCCCTGCTACAAAGGAAGAAGCAAGTTAGAAGAACAACAAGGAAGAAAGGCCGGGTCCCGACCCGGCAAACTAAAAGAAAAAACACTTACTAGAGAAGGACTCTTCCAGGTGCTGCGCCTCAAGTAACATACCACGCTGCTCCCGCTCCATGGCGTGGTCGCGCTCCTTGAGCGCCTTCTCCAGATTGGCCGCCTTGGCAAGGGCCACCTTCAGCTCAGCGTCCTTGTCTTTGGCCGCCTTCTCGGCCACCTCGTGGCGACAAGCCTCGTCCTGACGGGCCCCCTCAGCCATGGTGACCTGCCCTCGCAGGTGATCCACCTTAGCCTGGAGCCAGCCCTTGTCGTCGGCCAGCTGGCTGCGCTACTAGTACGCCTCAACCAGGGCCTGCTGTGTCTCCACCACCTTGGCGGCCTCCGCCTTAAGGAGCTCCACCGCGGCCTCAAGACGACTCTTGTGACCCGCCAGTTGCTCGTGCAGCCTGTTGGCCTCGTCAAGAGACCGCCGGGCCGCGGCCACCTCCGCCCTCGCCTGCGCCGTCTCGACGCCAAGACGGTCGGTGTCGGCAACGAGCCGGTCATAATGATGACCGGCCCGGAGTAGACGAGTCTGCCAGGACAGCACCTCGGTTGCGAAGAAGAAGGATTCAGCAGGAGAAAAAAGAAAGACTTAAGATTTGGCCCAACTGTTACATAGTTGGCCCGAATCTCGGGGGCTACACCCAGTGGGTGCGCTAGCGCGCCCCCACTAAAAAGAGCACAAGAGTACCTACGGCGACGCGGAGCTCCTCCTCCTTGGCGGCGAGCTGCTCCACGAGCTCCCGATGCTTGCCCAGGAGACGGTTGTAGGCGGCAACCCAGAAGGCGTCGAGATGCTGAAGAAATCAGAAGTCAAAAAAAGGCCGACGCTCTAAAGATTCGACCCAATTACTACGTAGTTGGCCCGAACCTCGGGGGCTACACCCAGTGGGTGCGCTGGCGTGCCCCCACAAAGAAGAAATTACAAGGAAAAAAGAAGACTTACCAGAATGGCGCGCTCCAGGTCGCGCGTCCGCTCCACCTCGGCCTGGGTGAAGGCCTCAAGCCGCTCCGTCCGGCCTCGCAGGCAGCGGCTGACGACGTCCAGCGCCGCCTCCTCCTGGGTCTGAGGCCCGAAGACAGCGGTGCCCCCGCTCCACGCCGGCTACGGCGCGGAAGCTCAGCGCCCTCCCTGCCGGGGCACCAAGGCATGCCCCCTGCTGGCCGCTTGCGACGTGACCAGCACCTCCTCTGACGCCCCTCCCGGCACCAACGGCGACCCGGACGCCGGGACGCCGTGCGAAACCACCACCGGCCCAGCTACCGGGGTGGCCTCCACCACCATCAGCCCCGCACGCTCGACCACGTCCGCTCGTGGCGGGGTATCGCCCCCACCTCCACGACCTCCTGGTCGAGGATCACCACCTCAGCCCGGTCTCCACAGCTACGCTCCCTTACCGACGACACCTCAAAGACCGTCGCCGCCACTGATAACCCACAAGTATAGGGGATCGCAACAGTTTTCGAGGGTAGAGTATTCAACCCAAATTTATTGATTCGACACAAGGGGAGCCAAAGAATATTCTCAAGTATTAGCAGCTGAGTTGTCAATTCAACCACACCTGGAAACTTAGTATCTGCAGCAAAGTGTTTAGTAGCAAAGTAATATGATAGTGGTGGTAACGGTAACAAAAGTAAAGACAGTAAAAGTAATGTTTTTGGTATTTTGTAGTGATTGTAACAGTAGCAACGAAAAAGTAAATAAGTGTAAACCAGTATATGGAAAACTCATAGGCACCAGATTAGCGATGGATAATTATGCCGGATGTGGTTCATCATGTAGCAGTCATAACATAGGGTGACACAGAACTAGCTCCAGTTCATCAATCTAATGTAGGCATGTATTCCGTATATAATCATACGTGCTTATGGAAAAGAACTTGCATGACATCTTTTTTCCTACCCTCCCGTGGCAGCGGGGTCCTATTGGAAACTAAGGGATATTAAGGCCTCCTTTTAATAGAGAACCGAAACAAAGCATTAGCACATACTCCCTCCGTAAACTAATATAAGAGCATTTAGATCACTATTTTAGTTATCTAAACGCTCTTATATCAGTTTACAGAGGGAGTAGTTAATACATGAACTCCTCAAACTATGGTCATCACCGGGAGTGGTCCCGATTATTGTCACTTCGGGGTTGCCGGATCATAACACATAGTAGGTGACTATAGACTTGCAAGATAGGATCTAGAACACACATATATTCATGAAAACATAATAGGTTCAGTTCTGAAATCATGGCACTCGGGCCCTAGTGACAAGCATTAAGCATAGCAAAGTCATAGCAACATCAATCTCAGAACATAATGGATACTAGGGATCAAACCCTAACAAAACTAACTCGATTACATGATAAATCTCATCCAACCCATCACCGTCCAGCAAGCCTATGATGCAATTACTCACGCACGGCGGTGAGCATCATGAAATTGGTGATGGAGGATGGTTGATGATGACGAAGGCGACGAATCCCCCTCTCCGGAGCCCCGATCGGACTCCAGATCAGCCCTCCCGAGAGAGATTAGGGCTTGGTGGCGGCTCCGTATCGTAAAACGCGATAATTTCTTCTCTCTGATTTGTTTCTCCCTGAAAGCAATATATGGAGTTGGAGTTGGCGTCGAAGGGCCACCAGGGGGCCCACGAGGTAGGGGGCGCGCCCAGGGGGGCCCACCCTCGTGAGCAGGGTGTGGGCCCCTTGGTCTTCATCTTTTGCGAGGATTTTTCTTTATTTTTTCTAAGGTGTTCCGTGGAGTTTCAGGACATTCCGAGAATTTTTATTTTCTGCACAAAAAACAACACCATGGCTGTTCTACTGAAATCAGCGTCAGTCCGGGTTAGTTCCATTCAAATCATACAAGTTAGAGTCCAAAACAAGGGCAAAAGTGTTTGGAAAAGTAGATACGCCGGAGACGTATCAACTCCCCCAAGCTTAAACCCTTGCTTGTCCTCAAGCAATTCAGTTGACAAACTGAAAGAGAAAAAGAAAAACTTTTACAAACTCTGTTTGCTCTTGTTGTAAACATGAAAAGCCAGCATTCCATTCTCAGCAATTATTATGAACTAACCATATTCACAATGACACGTAGGTCTCACAATTACTCATATCAATAGAATAATCATCTAGCGAGCCATAATAATGAAACTCGGGTGACAACACTTTCTCAAAATAATCATAACATGATATAACAAAATGGTATCTCGCTAGCCCTTTCTGAGACTGCAAAACATAAATGCAGATCACCTTTAAAGATCAAGGACTGACTAAACATTGTAATTCATGGTAAAAGAGATCCAGTCAAGTCATACCCAATATAAACCAATAATAATGAATGCAAACGACAGTGTGCTCTCCAGCGGGTGCTTTTTAATAAGAAGGGTGATGACTCAACATAAAAGTAAATAGATAGGCCCTTTGCAGAGGGAAGCAGGGATTTGTAGAGGTGCCAGAGCTCGATTTTGAAATAGAGATAAATTATATTTTGAGCGGCATACTTTCATTGTCAACATAACAACTAAAAGACGATGATATCTTCCATGCTAAACAGATTATAGGCGGTTCCCAAATAGAATGGTAAAGTTTATACTCCCCTTCCTCCACAAGCATCAATCCATGGCTTACTCGAAACAACCAGTGCCTCCAACATTCAACAGGTCCCAAGGGGAGTTTTGTTTGCAGTTATTTTGATTTAGTTTGCATAAAGCATGGGACTGGGCATCCCGGATACCAGCCATTTTCTCGTGAATGAGGAGCGGAGTCCACTCCTTTTGAGAATAACCCGCCTAACACGGAAGATAAGGGCAGCTCTAGTTGACATATGAGCTATTCGAGCATGCAAAACAGAATGTTTATTTGAAGGTTTAGAGTTTGGCACATACAAATTTACTTGGAACGGCAGGTAAGTACCGCATATAGGTAGGTATAGTGGACTCATATGGAATAACTTTGGGGTTTAAGGGGGTTGGATGCACAAGCAGTATTCCCGCTTAGTATAGGTGAAGGCTAGCAAAAGACTGGGAAGCGACCAACTGCGAGAGCGACAACAGTCGTAAACATGCATTAAAATTAATTCACACCAAGTACAAGCATGAGTAGGATATAATCCACCATGAACATAAATATCGTGAAGGCTATGTTGATTTGATTCAACTACATGCGTGAACATGTGCCAAGTCGAGTCACTCAATTCATTTAAAGGAGGATACCACCCCATCATACCACATCATAATCATTCTAATAGCATGTTGGCACGCAAGGTAAATCATTATAACTCATAGCTAATCAAGCATGGCACAAGCAACTATAATCTCTAAATGTCATTGCAAATATGTTTACTTCATAATAGCTGAATCAAGAATGATGAATCATCATATTTACAAAAACAAGAGAGGTCGAGTTCATACCAGCTTTTCTCTTCCCAATAAGTCCATCATATATCATCATTATTGCCTTTCACTTGCACGACCGAACGGTGTGTATAATAATAAGAGTGCACGTGCATTGGACTAAGCTGGAATCTGCAAGCATTCAACTCAAGAGAGAAGACAAGTAATATGGGCTCTAAGTTTAAATAATCAATCATGCATGTAAGAGCCACTAAGCATTTTCAATAGAGTCTTCTCGACCCCCAAAAGAAGAAAAATAAATAAAAACTATTTACACGGAAAAACTCCCAACAAGTAAAAAGAAGAACGGGAAATATTTTTGGGTTTTCTTTTTAATTCTACTACAAGCATGGAAAGTAAACTAACTAATTTTTTTTGGTTTTTTCTTAAGGTTTAACAAAAACACAAGAAGAAAGCTAGAAAAAGAAATTTAAACTAGCATGGATATTATAGTGAAAAAGTATGAGCACCGACATCTAGCAATGAGTGTGTGTGAACATAAATGTAATGTCGGTGGGAAATACGTACTCCCCCAAGCTTAGGCTTTTGGCCTAAGTTGGTCTATTGCCAGGGATGGCCTGGCTGATATCCGCAGGTGAAGCTGGGGTCATACTGTGATGCAGCGGCTATCGCCGCCTGAGCTGTAGCGTGGAGTCGAGCAGCCTCCGCTCTCCTTTCGTACTCATCTGCCTCCTCTCTGGTAATAATATATCTTCTTTTTGCCTGTGAATCAAAGAAAGCAGGAGCAGGAAGAACAATATGGACTACACGACGTCTGTCAAAGATTAGTCGATACTGGAGAGGTGGTTCAGTCCTCTCAACAAACTGGTGGGAAACCATAGAATCAAAATCTAAATAAGAAGGGGGTAACTCCATGTCACCCTCAGGAATGTCTACCTCAAGAAAATTAGCTAAACGGGTTGCATATATTCCTCCAAAGAAATCTCCGTTGTGTCTATTCTGATGCAACCTGCGAGCTACAATGGCTCCCAAATGATAAGATTGGTCTCCTAACACAGCACTCCTGAGAATACTGAGATCAGGGACACACATGTGACATGCTTCATCCTTAGCATTTATACATCTACCTATGAAGAGAGCAAAATAATGTATAGCAGAAAAGTGAATGCTCCCTATAGTGGCTTGTGTTATATCTCTAGATTCCCCCACAATTATTCTAGCAAGGAAGTCTCTATATTCGGATTTAGGGGGATCCCTGACATTACCCCAAGCTGGAAGTTTGCAAGCAGAAGTAAAATCCTCTAAGTCCATAGTATAAGATTTGTCATAAAGGTCAAACATGACTGAAAGAGAATTTCGCAAAGTTGAAAACTCAAACCTCCTCACAAATGAACTTGTGAGATCATGATACTGGGGGCATTTGTCAGCTTCAAGGTCCTCAAGACCGGCATTACTCAAATATGCACTAAATTCTTCTTTGATTCCCACTTGATTCATAAAATTTTCCGACGGCCATTCACAGGGCCTCACAGGAGCGTCTCTTGGTAGTTCCTCGTCAGCATCACGTATTGCAAGCCTGGGACCTTGCTTCCTTGAAGGACCACCTTGGAACATCCTCCTAAGCATATTGTTTCCTCTGGAAAATTTCTAAAATTTTAGTAACTTCAAATAAAAGTGAACCAACTTCAATAAAATTGATAGAAACAACTCCCACAAGTGCCTAGGGCCTATATAAAGCATTGGAACTACTTGGAACCATATAAATTTGTCATACACGCTCAAGAACATGGTCACCTATGCAGCACAAATTTGCAAAGAATAAAGCACTAGAACAAAAACTAATTGGACCAATGGAGGAGTCACATACCAAGGAACAATCTTCCCAAGCAGTTTTGCGAGAGATGCTTTGGGCAAGGAGATCGAAAATCACAGCAACGGGGGCTGGAACTCGTGCTTGAGTTGGTTTTCCGTGTTTGTGTGAGGCAGAGGAAGAAGATGGGTGCAGGAATAAGTGGAGGAGGGCCACCGTGGGCCCACGAGGCAGGGGGCGCCCAGGGGGGTAGGGCGCCCAGGGGGGTAGGGCGCTCCCTCCACCCTCGTGGCCAGGTGGCAGCTCCCCCCGTGGTAATTTTTGCACAGTAAATTCTCAAATATTCCCGAAAAAATCATATTAAATTGGCATGGCATTCTAAGGACTTTTATTTTCAGGATATTTTTATATTGCACGGATAAGTCAGGAAACAGACAGAAAAATATTATTTTACTTTATTTCTACTAAATAACAGAAAGTAAAAAGAGGGTATAGAAGGTTGTGCCTCTAGTTTCATCCATCTCGTGATCATCAAAATGAACCCGCTAACAAGGTTGATCAAGTCTTGTTAACAAACTCATTCCGAATAACACGGAACCGGAGAAATTTCGAATAACACTAAGTTACCTCAACGGGGATATGAAAATCCCCAACAATAAGAATATCATACTTTTTCTTGACAGTAGGGAGAGGAAATTCAAAACCTCCAAAAATGATAGTTGGAACTTTTTCAATAGAATTGATGCTATGAACTTGAGATTGTTTCCTTGGAAACTGTCCCGTATGCTCATTACCATTAACATGAAAAGTGACATTGCCTTTGTTGCAATCAATAACAGCCCCTGCAGTATTAAGAAAAGGTCTACCAAGGATAATAGACATACAATCATCCTCGGGAATATCAAGAATAACAAAGTCCGTTAAGATAGTGACATTTGCAACCACAACAGGCACATCCTCACAAATATCGACAGGTATAGCAATTGATTTATCAGCCATTTGCAAAGATATTTCAGTAGGTGTCAACTTATTCAATTCAAGTCTACGATATAAAGAGAGAGGCATAACACTAACACCGGCTCCAAGATCACATAAAGCAGTTCTAACATAATTTCTTTTAATGGAGCATGGTATAGTTGGAACACCCGGATCTCCAAGTTTCTTTGGTATTCCACCCTTAAAAGTGTAATTAGCAAGCATGGTGGAAATTTCAGCTTCTGGTATCTTTCTTTTATTTGTGATGATATCCTTCATATACTTAGCATAAGGATTTACTTTAAGCATATCAGTTAAGCGCATACGTAAGAAAATAGGTCTAATCATTTCAGCAAAGCGCTCAAAATCCTCATCATCCTTTGACTTGGATGGCTTAGGAGGAAAGGGCATGGGTTTCTGAACCCATGGTTCTCTTTCTTTACCGTGCTTCCTAGCAACAAAATCTCTCTTATCATAACGTTGATTCTTTGATTGTGGGTTATCAAGATCAACAGCAGGTTCAATATCTACATCATTATCTTTGCTAGGTTGAGGATCAACATGAACATTATCATTAACGTTATCACTAGGTTCATGTTCATCACCTAATTGTGTTTCAGCATCAGAAATAGAAATATCATTGGAATTCTCAGGTGTGTCTACAGTAGGTTCACTAGAAGCATGCAAAGTCCTATCATTTTTCTTTTTCTTCTTCTTAGAAGACTAGGTGCCTCTAAATTATTTCTCTGAGAATCTTGCTCAATTCTCTTAGGGTGGCCTTCATGATACAAAGGTTCCTGAGTCATTCTACCAGTTCTAGTAGCCACTCTAACAGCAAAGTCATTTTTATTATTTAATTCATCAAGCAGATCATTTTGAGCTTTGAGTACTTGCTCAGCTTGCTAACGCGGTGAAGTTCATCTTTAACTCTAGCCAGGTTATCGCCTACACGTCCTATCTCGAAAGCATTATTCTTTAACTCTCTACCAACATAAGCATTAAAACTTTCTTGTCTAGCCATAAAGTCATCAAATTCATCTAAGAAAGGGCTATGAAATTTAGTAGAGGGTATTTCAACTTTATCATATCTATAGAGAGAATTTATCTTTACTACCTGTGTCGGGTTATCAAGACAATGTGGTTCCTCAGGCGGTAAGTTAAGACCATGTATTTCTTCAATAGGTGGTAAATTCTTAACATCTTCAGCTTTAATACTTTTTTCTTTCACTGATTTCTTTGCCTCTTGCATATCTTCAGGACTGAGAAATAAAACACCTCTCTTCTTCGGAGTGGGTTTAGGAATAGGCTCAGGAGTTGGCTCAATTGGTTCAGGAATTACTTCAGGAATTGGCTCAGGAAGAGTCCAATTATTTTCATTAGTCAACATATTATTCAATAATATTTCAGCTTCGTCGACTGTTCTTTCCCTGAAAACACAATCAGCACAACTATCCAAGTGGTCCTTGGAAGCATCGGTTAGTCCATTATAAAAGATATCAAGTATTTCATTTTTCTTAAGAGGATGATCATGCAAAGCATTAAGTAACCGGAGAAGCCTCCCCCAAGCTTGTGGGAGACTCTCTTATTTGATTTGCACAAAATTATATATTTCCCGCAAGGCAGCTTGTTTCTTATGAGCAGGGAAATATTTAGCAGAGAAGTAATAAATCATATCCTGGGGACTACGCACACAACCAGGAGCAAGAGAATTATACCAAGTCTTAGCATCACCCTTTAATGAGAATGGAAATATCTTAAGGATGTATAAATAGCGAGACTTCTCATCATGAGTAAATAGGGTGGCTATATCATTCAACTTGGTAAGATGTGCCACAACAGTTTCAGTTTCTAGGCCATGAAAAGGATCAGATTCAACTAAAGTAATAATCTTAGGATCAACAGAGAATTCATAATCCTTATCAGTAACACAGATAGGTGAAGTAGCAAAAGCAGGATCGGGTTTCATTCTAGCATTAAGAGACTGCTGTTTCCATTTAGCTAGTAATTTCTTAAGATCAGATCTATCATTGCAAGCAAGAATTTCCGTAGCAGCTTCTTCATTCATAACATAACCCTTAGGAACAATAGGAAATACATAATCATTGGGAGAACGTTCATCATCACTATCATCAATAGCATCTTCAATATTTTCATTCCCCCTAACTTTAGCAAGTTGTTCATCTAGGAATTCACCTAATGGCAAAGTAGTATCACGCATAGAAGTAGTTTCATCATGCATAGCAGAAGTGGCATCATCAATAACATGTGACATATCAGAATTCATAGCAGTAGCAGGTTTGGGTGTCGCAAGCCTACTAATAACGGAAGGAGAATATAGTGCAGAGCTAGGCAGTTCCTTACCTTCCCTCGTAGTTGAGGGCAAAATCTTGGTCTTAGCGTCTTTCAAGTTCTTCATAGTGATCAACTGATATAAATCCCAAGTGACTCAGAGAATAGAGCTCTGCTCCCCGACAACGGCGCCAGAAATTAGTCTTGATAATCCACAAGTGTAGGGGATCGCAACAGCTTTCGAGGGTAAAGTATTCAACCCAAATTTATTGAATCGACACAAGGGGAGCCAAAGAATATTCTTGAGTATTAGCAGTTGAGTTGTCAATTCAACCACACATGGATAACTTAGTATCTGCAGCAAAGTATTTAGTAGCAAAGTAGTATGATAGTAAAGGTAACGGTAGCAACAGTAAAGATAAATATTTTTGGGTTTTTTGTAGTAGTTGTAACAGTAGCAACGGAAAAGTAAATAAGCGAAGAACAATATATGAAAAGCTCGTAGGCAATGGATTAGTGATGGATAATTATGCCCAGATGCGATTCCTCATGCAATAGTTATAACATAGGGTGATATAGAACTAGCTCCAATTCATCAATGTAATGTAGGCATGTATTCCGTAAATAGGCATACATGCTTATGGAAAAGAACTTGTATGACGTCTTTTGTCCTACCCTCCTGTTGGAGCGGGGTCCTAGTGGAAACTAAGGGATATAAAGGCCTCCTTTTAATAGAGAACCGACCAAAGCATTAACACGTAATGAATACATGAACTCCTCAAACTACAATCATCACCGAGAAGTATCCCGATTATTGTCACTTCAGGGTTGTCGGATCATAACACATAATACGTGACTATAGACTTGCAAGATAGGATCAAGAACACACATATATTCATGAAAACACAACAGGTTCAGATCTGAAATCATGGCACTCGGGCCCTAGTGACAAGCATTAAGCATAGCAAAGTCATAGCAACATCAATCTCAGAACATAGTGGATACCTAACAAAACTAACTTGATTACATGGTAAATCTCATCCAACCCATCACCGTCCAGCAAGCCTACGATGGAATTACTCACGCATGGCGGTGAGCATCATGAAATTGGTGATGGAGGATGGTTGATGATGACGACGACGACAAATCCCCCTCTCCGGAGCACCAAACGGACTCTAGATCAGCCCTCCCGAGAGAGATTAGGGCTTGGCGGCGGCTCCATGTCGTCGTAAAACGCGATGAAACTTTCTCTCTGATTTTTTTCTCCCCGAGACGGAATATATGGAGTTGGAGTTGAGGTCGGAGGAGGTCCAGGGGCCCACGAGATAGGAGGCCACGCCCTAGGGGGGGCGCACGCCCCCTGTCTCGTGGACAGGCTGTGGGCCCCCTGGCATTAATTCTTTCGCCAAAAATTCTTATTAATTCCAAAAAGTGCCTCCGTGGATTTCCAGGACATTCCGAGAACTTTTCTTTTCTACACATAAAACAACATCATGGTAGTTCTGCTGAAAACAACGTCAGTCCGGGTTAGTTTCATTCAAATCATGCAAGTTAGAGTCCAAAACAAGGGCAAAAGTGTTTGGAAAAGTAGATACGTTGGAGATGTATCACGCTTCGGTGCCCAGGGTCGCAGCGCGACGCTATGTTTCCCATGCGGGCGGCTCGGCGCCGCCCCATGCGAGGACCCGGCTCCGCCCGCGTCGCCGCCTCCCCCGCCCAACGCCACTACTCCAACAGCCAGCATCAGCATCACCCGCGTCATGCCGTGATCAGCAATTCAAGACACATGAAGAGAGAAGAAACACAGAACTTACCCACGCGACGCCCAATGCCGGCATCGGACTCGGCCACCTCCTCCTCTCCATGGGCCACGGGCTCCTCTGGCGCCACCGGCGCCACCTGCGATGGAGCCCGGGCATAAGGATGCCGAATCGCGTTTAGAAGTATCACCCGCGTTGCGTCAGGACGAATGCGAAGGTGTGCCGCAGCAAAGTAAGAAGACCAAACACTCACCTACGGCACCGGGTTCGACTCGCTGTACGGCGCCTTGCTGAACCGCCAATCCTCCCCAAGGTTGGCCTTGAATATGTCGTTCACGCCGCGCGCAATCTGCTCCACGGACAGTCGTGTCGACCCCATGCGGTTGGGGTCCTGAAGGCCGATCATTTCGATGATGAGTCAGGAGCGCCTCTAGAGCGGAAGGACCCGGCGCATGATGAACGTGGCAAGGAGGTCAGTGCCGGTGAGCCCCTCCTGCGTCCTCATCACCGTCACTCGCTCGCAGAGGTTGACAATCTCCTGAGACGGGCACTGGAGCGAGTAGCCCCAGTTCGTCTTCACCCGCGGCGGCGTGATGGCGAAGGGCGGAAGGTTGATATGGTCCGCACCAAGGTTGCGGACGTATAAGAAGGAGTTCTGCCACTTCTTGGCAGAATCCTCCAGCGGGATCTTGGGGAAATCCGCCCCCGACAGCTTCGAGATGACGGCGGCGCCGCAGTTGGCGAACTCCCCGGCCGAGGGGCCCTGCTACTTCAAGGAGAAGAAGCGCGCCCAGAGGTCGATCGTGGGCTCGACCCCCAGATACCCCTCGCAGAGGGTGACAAAGACGGAGAGCTGGACGATGACGCCGGTGCCAAGATGATGCGGCTGGAGCCCTAAGAACTCCAGGAACGCGCGGAAGAAGGTGCTCGCTGGCAGCCCGAACCCATGCTCAAAGTGCGTGATGAATACCACATGCTCCTGCTCCCCGGGCCGAGGCCTCTTCCCGTTGCGCGGCAGGCAAACACCGATGTCCGTCTCCCGCGACAGGCGCCGCGACACCTGAAGCTGGATGATGTCCTCGGTGGTGACGTTCGAGCCCATCCAGAAGCCCAACGACAGTGCCATGGACGGAAGAAGAAGGAAGAAGATGGATGATGGAGGAAGTTCTGCTTGGAGCAGCGGGCGCCGCAGTGCGTTGGTTGTAAAGAGCAGAGCGAGAGCGAAGGGACAGGAGGGCGCGAGCGAGAATAATGTCCGCTGCCCCCTGCCCCCCGATTTATAACCCTCGGTTCAAACGTGGGGGAGTGGGATCGTCTGCACGCGCTCGTTCCACTACCCCGCAATAAGTGCGCATGTACATGCGCAATAACTGCCCGGGGAAGTGCAACCGGCCCCCGGATGCCGCAGTAAATCCGCACGCGTGGGCCAAGGGCGCGCGGCAGTGGGCCCCAGCCCGTCGCCCAGTCCCGTCACGCGTGTGGCCTGTCAGGCCCCTCTGGCTTCCGGCCACGACGTGGCGCCCGCACAAAGCCCGAGGGATTGCCCCAAGATTCAACGGACTCCTCGGTTCCCGCCACGGCCGGGATGCCGCGATCCAGTTTCCGAGAAAACTGGCACATAGTGGGTGTTGCCGGACCCGGCGCTCGCAGAATCCGCCTTGCTTAAGGAGGAAACTGCGAAGGCCCACTCATCCTAAGACGGCGGACCTTCACAGCTTCGGGGACTACTATCGGGGGGATGAACCCCGGGCAGGCAACGAAACCCGGATCCTCTTCCAAAATAGTGGGGCCCGCATCACCCCTCAAACCGGCATGCACCCGGCCGGGTCGCTCGACCCGGCAAGGCCCGCAACCCGGACAAACTTTCTGACCCGGCAAGGTACGTCGACCCGGACTCGGCAACTGGCGCAAGGCAGCCGAACCCGGCACGACCAAGGCTTCTCCAACAAACCGACCACACCCGTGGTGTGCGTCGCAATCCAGCCATGGGTCAAGCTCCCGTCCCATCTAGACCGTACGATGGGACGAGACCTCAATCATCGATGACCAAGACAACAGTGCTTCCACCCATGCCTATGGTCAGCTGGAGCGTGGCAACAGTGCCCCTTACCTACCCGCTGATCGGGGCTGGCGTGGCAACAGTGTTCCCGCCCTCACCACTGACAACAGCAAGCGACAACCTGATGGAGAGCACTGTACGCGACTTGACTCGGCCACGCCCTGACGATCAACAAGATGGCGCACAGTCCCCCTAGGCACACGGGGCCCGCACCTAGGGAACCCGGCGAACCACAAGCTCTCAAGCGGGACCCAGCCCGGTATCTTGGACACCGACAATACGGACCCACGACTCGGCGTATTACCATTGTAACCCTGGGTGGGTTGATCTATAAAACCCCCCAGGAACCCATGCCTACAGGGGCATGGAAGATCTACGAGGTAGCATGTGAGAAACAGATACAAGGGAGAAACAAGCAAGCATAGGACTAGCCACCAAACCATAACACCGGAGAGAAGGAGCAGCCCAAGCCTTGGCCAGCTTCCTTCCTCCTCCATACAACTCGAGGAGCAACATTGTACTATCGATCATCCAACTACACTCGACGGGACTAGGGGTATTATTTCTCCGGAGAGCCCCGAACCTGGGTATGTCCGGCGTCCCGCGCCCGCTCATGCCAACCTCGCCTCTGGAGCCCACCAGTGCCCTCGAGCCTCCTCCTCTCTTTAGCCATCCCTTGGCATCTGCCGTGCGCCCACCACGACAAATACCATTGGGAAAAATGCTCCTAGTGACTGTGTAGAGGAGGGGCAGGAGGAGTCAGAGGACTCAGAGGATGATACACTCTTGAACGACACCACTACTAAAGAGGCTTGTGAGAGAAAATTTGGGTGGGTCTCAAGCATTGCTTGATGTTGATAATAGCAAGCTGAATGTGGATGAGATTCAGGTAGAAAAATGATATCCGAGTCTATTGCTAATGACATATATGATATATGTACTTCTCACTTGGAGGTGAATGAAAAATGTACCCAGGTGAAAGAGCTGGTGGATGATGATCACAGCAAGGGTGGGGTGCGTTCTGAGTACAGGTACAATTTCCTGTCTCTTCTGATGATGTGGAGGAAGTGATTCCTACCCCTCCACTAAAATCTAAGGATGCACTGAGATTCAGTACAAGGAATGTGTAGAACATGGGTGACAAGATTCAGGATAGGGCAGTTGCCATTTCAAAGAAGATGAACTTGGAAGGTAACCCCAACCATAATTCCTTTGATGTATTTTCATATAATGATCTTATGCTTAGAGCATAAAAAATGGGGGCAATTATTCCTGAGAGTAATTTTTATAGTATTGATATCTAGAGAGAATTGGAGAGGGTCAGGAATAATGATACAAATAATAGCTCTAAGTCTGATACTCTAGTAGAGGAGAAAGTGATGTTCATTACCAATGGGAAAGGGGATAAAAAATCCTATCAGTTCTGATTGGGCTGATGGTGAGGAGGATTTGGAGGAAAATTTTATCCTAGTTAGGTCTAGGAGGAAGAGAATTCCTAAAATTCAAGTGTCCATATCCAGACCTTCGACCAGGAGCCAAAAAGCTGATTTAATGATGAAGAAAGGAAATGCTGGCAGCCCTGTCTATTGTACCAGGGCCACCAGGGGGGAGGAAAAAGAAACATGGTTGATATGGGTCTTTTCTGGAATTGTAGTGGGGCAGGGAAAAAGGGGATGAGTTCCTGCCTTTCCCATATCATCAAGGATCATTCCCTTGCATTCATTTGCTTGCAAGAAACCCATAAGAAGAATTTCCACGATACTTATTTTAGGAAGATTGACTCTTATAATGCTTTTGAGTCGGAGTGGGTCCCCTTAGTGGGAAAATCTGGAGGAATTTTATGTGGGGTTAGAAAAGAGAGGTTTGAAGTAGTTGCCTGGAGGAAAGGCAAGTTTATCCTCCAGGTTACTATTTATGACGACAAAATTAAGAAGATGTGGACACTATGCACTGTCTATGGGGTAGCTCATGATTGTGACAAACAAGACTTCCTTATAGAGCTAGCTGATTTTTGCACTCATGTGCAAACTCCTTTACTTATAGGAGGTGATTTTAACATCTTGAGGCATGAGGGAGAAAAAAATAAAAATTGGCATCGTTCTCTTTACACGGATATGTTTAATTCTATGATTAATACTATGTGCTTGAATGAGTCACATGAGTGGGGGATTGTACACTTGGACTAACAACCAATCCCACCCAACTCTAGAAAAATTAGATCAGGTGCTTATGAGCAATGATTGGGAGGATTTATTCCTCAAGTTAATATAAAAAAGATAGTCAGAGATGTTTCAGACCATAATGCTCATTTGCTGTCGTTTGACAATCATGTTGTTAGAGTCCCACAACAAAGAGAGTATAGGTTTGAAATTAGTTGGCTCAAATCTGAGTATCTCTCCTCCCTTTGGCGGATAAAATTTGGAATCAATATGTTAAGGCAACATACCCTATTGATGTTTTAAACATCAAGCTGAAACGTTTTAAAAAGTTCTTTAAAGGATGGGGATCTAACAAGTTTGGTCATGAGAAAATTCAAAAGAAAAAGATTAGAGAGGAGCTGACTAATATTGAAGAGGAAGAAGAGAAAGGGGTTCTAGATCCAGATATGTTTTGTAGAAAAACTGAGCTATTAGTGGAGTTGAATGAAATTTTGGCTAATGAGGAGCTCTTTTTGCTACAACAATCTAAAGAGAGATGGTTGCTTAAGGGTGACAGTAACACTGCCTATTATCAGAAGATTCCTAATGGCAATAAAAGGAAAAACACCATTCACTCCTTGAATGTGGGGGATCTAGTCATAGAGGGGACTGGTAATCTTCTGAACCATGCCATTGAATTCTATTAAAATCTATTTGGGCCTGCACCTGGAAACATGCTTCAAATCGACCTTAGTATTTGGGGCGAGGAGGAGAAACTAGATGATGAGGATAATGAGGTTTTATGTAGGCCTTTCTCAGAAGAGGAGGTCAAGAATGCTTTGTTTAGTATGAACAGTAATAGAGCTCCTGGTCCTGATAATATACCAGCTAAGTTTTATCAGCACTTTTGGGACATTATGAAAAAAAGATATTATGAGGCTCTTTACTGCTTTATACGAAGGAACTCTTGATGTGCATAGGCTGAATTATGGGATTATTACGCTACTCCCTAAGATCAATGGTGCAAACAAAATTCAACAGTTTAGGCCTATTTGTTTGCTTAGATGTCCATATAAGTTGATTACAAAGGTGTTAGACAATAGAGTGACCCCTTATATGCTGACATTTTGTTTAGCAAACATCAAAATGCTTTTATCAAACATAGGAATATCATGGATGGGGTGTAGACCTTACATGAGATTTTACACCATACTCATGTTAAGAAGAAGGTTGGCATCGTTATCAAACTCGATTTCGAAAAGGCGTATGACAAGGTTAACTGGGACTTCATGTTAAAATGCCTTGAGATTAAAGGGTTTGGAAAAGCTTGGTGTAGCTGGATGAAAAAGATTCTTCAAAATGGCACCGTGAGTGTGAAATTAAACAACACTTTGGGGCCTTACTTTCAGAGTTACAAAGGGGTTAGGCAGGGGTACCCAGTGTCTCCTTTCTTGTTCAACATTGCTGCTGAATGCCTATGTAAGATGGTGCTACATGCGCAAAATAATGGCTTGATTAATGGTTTGGCTTTGGATTTGGTGGATAAGGGAGTGGCCATTCTGCAATATGTAGATGACGCAGTACTGTGTGTGGAGCATAACCCCGAAAAAGCACTCAACTTGAAATTGTTGCTTTATATGTTTGAACTCATGTCTGGTTTGAAAACTAATTTCCAGAAAAGTGAAATTTTATGTGTTGGAGGAGATGATAATATTTTGAAAGAATATGCTGATATCTTTGGTTGTCAAATTGGTCATTTTCCGATGAAATATCTCGGGGTTCCTGTTAGCTACTCATCCCTGAGAGGGGTGGACTAGGATTTCCTTGAGGCTAAATATGTTAAGAGATGTGAGTCTGGTCTTGAGAGTAATGCCTCCCCCGGGGGGTAGATTGACTCTGTTGAATGCTAACATTTCCAGCATAGCTTACTATTACATGTACATGTTTCTTTTGTCTAAGACTATCATAGAGAGGCTGGATAAACATAGGAGGAGATTCTTTTGGCAAGTTACTAAAAAAGGAAAGGATACTACTTGGTTAGGTGGTCCAGGATTTGTAGATCCAAAGAAAAAGGGGTACTGAGGGTGAAAGACCTTCATAGGCAGAATATATGCCTTCTTGTAAAATGGTGGTGGAAACTTGAGATGAAAAAGGGTCTCTGGCAAGATATTATCAAGGCTAAGTATTTCAGTAGGGATACTGTAGCTTCTATCAAAGGGAAAATAAATGATTCTCCCTGCTGGAAGGCCATTATGAAAGTGAAAGATCTGTATATGGCTGGTAGGAGGGTGGTCGTCCAATCTAGTGACATAGCAGGCTGTGGACAGACCCAGTTGGCGACCAAACACCATTTGCTGTTCAATTTCCCCGGTTGTTTGCCATTTGCAACTATCCTAATTGTGTTGTGAAGGAATGTTTGGAGGTTGATCATATTTCCTTCTTTCGAAGGAGACTGGATTGTGAGCTTAATGAGCAATGGCAAAAAATGGTCTCGATTGTTAAAAAACTCTGTGTCTCTATAGAGAGTGATAGTACCAAATGGGGGCTGGGCCCTAAACCCTATTTGACAAACAAAGCAATGTATTCCTATCTTGAAAGGAACATCTCAAGATGTAATTATCGGTGGATATGGAAAGCTCGTATCCCTTTGAAAATTCAAATTTTCATGTGGCAGTTATCGCAGGATGCGGTGCTGACCAGGGATGTGATGAAACATCGTGGGTGGAAAGGGGAGCCCAAGTGCTCGTTTTGTGGGGAAAGGGAAACTTCTCAACATCTCTTTTTCACATGTCCCGTTGCTAGGTTTACCTGGAGAGTTGTGGGGTGCATGTTTGGCACCGAGCTATGCCCTGACAATCTGTGTTAGGCATATGTGTGGTGTTATGTATTTTTCCCTGGTGGAGATATCTCTTATACAGTCGGCATTGCAGCTATCTGCTGGGCTATATGGACTTGTCGTAACAGAGCTACTTTCAAGCATATTCCACCCAAAACTCCGTTTGAATGCATCTTTCTCTGCATGTGCTCTTCTTTGTTACTGGGCAGGTATGATGAAGTAGGAGGATGCGGCGGCCCTGAGATCTGTAGGAGCTCTACTGAAGGACAATGCGTCTCGTGTGATGAGGATCTGCGCTACGGCATACCAGGACGAGGGAGCCTACTGAAGGGAGAGGGCCTGATGCGTAAAGGCTTCCATATTTTGGATAGATACCTCATGCGTGAGGATGATTGAGGCATGTTGCTCTGTACTGAGTAGTGTTTCTTAGTGATCTGGCTTTAGACAGTGATTTTTCTCTTTTGGATCATGGATTTATGGTGTCGTCGGGTTTTCGCCCCATAGTGAGTAATCTCGATGGCGAGTGCCCATGGTGGGTTTCCCAGCGATGCTTGAACCCGCTTTCCTCTTTCTCGTTTCATTCTCTGGACATGGTTGTATTTCTGTTATGTCGCAGTAATGGAAAGGGGTAATGCCCGATTCAAAATAATCATGGAGCCGCTACAGGGAATGTTCCGATTGGCAGCTCAGAGAGGCATACTTTCACCGCTTGCACAGAGAGGGATGGCGCAAAGGGTATCAATGTTCGCATACGATGTTATGGTCTTCCTAAAACTGGCGACAGTGGACCTACATGCATGTGTTTCCATCCTACAGCTCTTCAGGGATGCCTCTGGTTTGCGGGTCAATCTCGCCAAATGCGCAACGCTATTGATTAGATGCAACGCGCGACAGATGAAGCGGGTCACCCAAATCCCAATCGGTACTTTCCCGTGCAAATACCTGGGCCTTCCCCTCACTGTGAGAAAATAAACGACGTGCAATTATCAAGGCTGGTAGATCAATTGGCAGCCTGTTTACCAAGTTGGAAGGCCGCCAATATGCCGAAAAGCGTAAGAATGATTCTCGTCAAGTCAGTGTTATGTGCAATACCAATTCACGTGATGATGGCACTGGACATCCCAAACAAGACAATTGGAGCAATGGTCAAGATATGTAGAGGCTTCTTATGGAGTGGAAAAGCTCAGGTGAGCGGTGGACAGTGTGCAGTGGCCTAGGTAGAGGTTTGCACGCCAAGATGGGTAGGTGGACTAGGCCTTCCAAATCTACAACGGCTAAATGTCGCCATGCAGGCACGATGTCCGTGGCTCTCTTCTGGGAGGACAGATGGGTTGAGGGCCACAGGATGGAGGAGTTAGGGCCTAGCCTCTATGGCCTGGTGAGGCAAGCCACACGAGCCACTAGAACGGTTT
Organism: Triticum aestivum; assembly: GCF_018294505.1. NCBI lineage: Eukaryota > Viridiplantae > Streptophyta > Magnoliopsida > Poales > Poaceae > Triticum > Triticum aestivum. The sequence continues at coordinate 697,787,571 of NC_057810.1, read as the reverse complement.
CCCGAGGAATGATGAATGCCGTTTGGGCCACGGAAATTGGACCAGAGCTCTCACCCCCAAATGCTATGAATACCTGCTACTGTGGGAGCGGATGGAGAGAATACAACTCGACCAAGACAAAGATGACTCGGTGCGCTGGGCATGTGAGGCAAATGGAACTTTCTCAAAGCAATCAGCATACAACGCAAGGTTTTGGGGCCGTAATATCGCACCGACGACATAGTTCATTTGGATGTCGAGGGCGCCGCTGAGATGCAGGTTCTTTGCATGGCTTGCCCTGCGAAACAGATGTTGGACCTCAGACAGACTAGCACGGCATGGACTAGACCACCAAGAAGCCTTCCTGCTCTGCGACCAAGCGGAGGAAAGCATTGACCACATCCTCGTCCAATGTGTCCTCGCGAGGGAGGTATGTACCCGAGCCTGCATGTCATTGAACAAACAAGAATTGATCCCAACAAGGGCTACAAGGCTTATAGAATGGTGTGCACAAGTAAGGGTGGAACCGACGGAGAAGGGAAGGATGTCCGTGCCCTAATCCTACTAGTGATGTGGGAGCTATGGAAGCATCACAACGCGATTGTGTTTGACGCTGCAACACCATCGATGGGAAGTGTACTCCGTAGAATTGAGGTCGAGAGTAGATCATGGAAGTCAGAGGGCATTACCAAGGCGGACATGGAGAGCTTTCTCGAAGCTCTAAGAGTGGGTAGTGACGCGAGAAGTTAGCACCATGTAATTTGGAACGCGTGGAGTTGGTCGTATATATGTATATGTAAACCCAACGTGGAGGGGTTCCCCCCCCCCCCCCTCTCCTTTAATATAATGTACGCACACTCGTGCGTATTCGAGAAAATAAATAGGATGAATGATGCAGGACGCAAATGCTAAACAGGCAAACACTTTTTTGGAGTCATGAGCATTTTTAATATGTTATTATGAAAAACTTTTTCAAAACTACACGAACAAATTTAACATAGCAAAGATATTTTCTAAAATTTCGTGAACCTTTTTTTAAATGCATGACACATTTTCTTAAATTTCATAAAATAATTTTTTAAACGATAGGTACATTTTTTAAGAAAATTACACAACAATGTTTTTACATTTTTATATGTTTTTAAACATGTGACGATTCTTAAAAATTATACGAGCATTTTTAAAAAATTATGTAAAAAATTTACATCTCGTAATCATTTTTTGAAAATGTGATGAACATGTTTCTAAACGTGCGAACATTTTTTATTTTAAAATGTGCGCTGAACTTTCATGTCTCTCTCTCTCTCTCCCTCCCTCCCTCCCTGTGTGTGTGTGGGATATCTTTGAGTATAAGTAAAGGAAAAAATTGAACTAACCAGCGCATATATACTGAATTAACACATATATGACTTCCTACTAGGCTGGTCGATTATAGGCTCGACCTTGACGCACCGAGCGCACGCCGCAAATATTAAGCCCAACACGCTCTACCGTGAGGTAAAGGTTGCTAAAGACGACCGCGAGAGCTATATCCGGTTCAAAGCGTGATTGAAGGAATTCTCGCCTGAAGGTTCCCTCCTACCTGTAGCTACTGTGCCGGCCTATATTTGCTGGGTTTTTTTTATTCGTTGGATTTCAATTGTGTTCGTTGTGTTTGTTTACTGAGTTGGTTTCCCGGTATTTTTTGTTTTTTTCGTTTCTTTATAAATTTTTTTTGTTTTCCAACGTTTTTCTTCATTTCTTTCACGGTTCTTATCGGTTTTCTTTGTTTTTTCATGGTTTTCTTCTTTTATTTGTTTTTGTTTACTTCTTGGCGGTTTTCTCTGTTTTTACTCAGTTTTCACTGGGTTTTTCTTCTTTTCATTACTTTTTTGTTTCTTTATCGGTTTTATTGTTTCTTTCTTTCCTTTTCTTTTATTGGGTTTTCTCGGTTGTACACATTCAACATTTTTCGTATACATCAGAAACATTTTCTATATACATGTTTCACATTTTGAAATACATGACTAACATTTTTTGAATTACATGTACATTTTGTACATTGTATAAACATTTTTTGAAAAATTCCATGTGTATGTTTTTGAAATGTGTGAATAGTTTTAAATGGCACAAACATCTTTTTGAAAACTATCAACATTTTTCAACTTATGCTAGCAAAACATTTACACTGCATTCATATTCTTTGGATTCGGATTTTTTACCTAAATTAAGTTTTGGAATATATGTATTTAAAATGTATTAGAAAATGTAGATAAAAAAATAAAAGAATGAAGAAACGTAAAAAAACAGGAAGTAACCTGAAAGGTTCTTTTATAACCACGCATTATATTACAATACATAGTACAATCGGTACAAATACACGTGGAGACTGCTAGACAAATTGGACGAAGACATATGTCCCGAAAATTATGCAGCAAGGATCCGAAGAAAATAAAATTTACAAAATGTTCCCAAGAGATCTCTGCACACATCGAAACCAAGTGGCCTCCACATTCTAGTGTCACCAAAGCGCTCGCTAGAAGAGAAACACAGCCTCCAACATCTCAAGATCCAGGGCAGCATCATCACCAAAATGGCTTTCAAAATCGATGAACATACACTAGTCGCTGTGGCATTGTCGGTCGGGGGAATATCCCCATGCTGGCCTAGACCGGGATCCATCGATTCCCACCGATGAAGTCTGGGGAGAACATTGGAACCACCGCTGTTGGACCACAAAACCCGTTTTTGGATCATCATGTTGTCCTGACCGATTGCACCACTGCGAGAGACGGAAGCCACGAACCACACAAAAAACAATAGTTCTCACCGTCTGAAAATAGCCGGCAAGAAGAGGAGGCTACCGGCTGCTCGATGTCGTCAAAAAGATCGTCGTCATGGAGAGGAAGAAGCCGAAGCAAATTTATTCGACGCGTACCTGTTGTCCTCGCTCCAGCGCCACCACAAGAAACATAGACCCTATCTACAGAACACCATGGAAGAGGAACGGGATCCTCCCCCTCCATCTGCCGCCGGAGCAGCGGACAGAGAGGGCGGAGGCCGTGGCTTCACCGGCGTTCTGCAAGGAAACCGGCATGAGAATATCTCGTGTCGCCCTGCTAGGGCGACTCGGGGGCCCCAAACCCTAGCTCCGCTGCCTCCCCTTCCTTCTTCCCTCCCCCTCGCCGCCGCTTGAGGTCACCGCCGGGCAAGCCCGGGGCATCGCCGAGGAAGGTGGAGGCGGGGCCCTGGCGTCCCTGCCTCTGCTGCGGGGGCCCGTGCTCCCCAAGGCGGCGGCCCTGGTCGGAGAGGCGTCACCGGCCCGGCGGCAGGCGGTGGCGCGGGCGTGGGCCGGCGATCCTGGCCGTGTGGATGGCGGGTGCCCCGGTGGACGGGAGCCCGGGTGCCGCGGCTGCTGTGGCTCGCGGTGGCGCCATATCTGGCCGCCCCTGCCCCTCCTGTTTCGAGAGCTCCGTCCCGGCCAGATCTGCCCGACTTCTTTGCGGGCCGCCGGATCTTGCGCCGTTGGGGTGGTGGAGGCGGGGATTCGAAGACCGGGAGAAATTCCAGGCCGGCCTCGTCGGTCTTGGTGGCGGCGACGCTCGTGGCGCCGTTCCCCTCCCTGGAGGCGCCGTTCAGGTGGGCAGTGGGCTTCTCGGCGATGTGGTGGGTGTGCAGCGGCGATAGTAGCTGGTCTTCTTGGTCTGCGGCGAGATCTTCAGTGGCTCAACGCCTACAGGGACTCTATGCTACTGCTACCTGTTCCGGCAGCTCTTTCTCATTCGTGTCCAGTCCGTGGGTGTTGGGTGGTGCTCTGCTCCATGAGTTTATTCCGTGGCTTGTCGGGTGCGCTAGGTCCCTTTCCAGATGCAGCCTGCCGGTGTCTTTCCTCCCAGGTTCTAGGGTGAACTGCTACACTGTCAACGGTTCGGCGCCTTCGAGCCAGGCGAGGAGACAGGGGGCTTCTTTGACAGTGGAGCTGGGAGGACATGGCAATCCGGGGCTGCTGGTGATTTGGCGACGGCGTGCCCTACCTCGCCGTCAGAAATGCTGCTCCTGTGCTGACATTCTTCTTCTTCCTGGTGATCTGTATGCGAATGAGGACCTACACATTCCCGAGCTGCGTGTCTCCTTGTTAGATCATTTAGCTGGGTGTGTGTGAGGCTTGTGTGCTGATGTCCAGCGCCTCTATATCTTGCCGTTTTTTCGTTTTCTTGTGTTGGTTTCGAGTTTGTAATCCTGGTCGGTTGATAGCTTTGATAATTCAAAACCGGGCTCTTCTGGAGCCTTCGTTCTAAAAATAAAAACCGGCGTCGCGCAGAGCCCTTTTCTCTCTCGAGCGGTTGGGACGAAGCGTTAAGTACTAACCTGAAAGTTGGGCCTGCACATTACTTGCGGCTGCGTGGGCGCTCCTTCAGCGAGACCCTTCTTCGGTCTCGCTACAAGCGAGGCATAGGCGCTCCGGAGTCCTGACCCGCTCTCGATCGTTGTTCGCTCCATCTTGTACCACACCACCGGAGTCGCCGAGATGACTGGCCTCCGTCTCCATGACGAGCCCGCTCACGGCCATCGGGATTCGGAGGATGTGACCGTGGCTCCTCCTCCCGCGCGCCGCGTGAAGGCCCCGGCTCCTCCGCCCAAGACTGAGTGGCATCGCATCTCGTACAGACTCCGCAACCGCGTCGTCCAGGATACCAGCAACCTCAAGCCCGCCCCCAGTCGCTACGACAACGGGTATCTAATTCTCTCCACACCCTCTCCCTAATGTGCTGCATGCTTGGACTGATTGAATTTGTTTGATGGATGGATATACTCAACTGAATCCATTCCATTCTCCGTGATTTTGCTATCCTATTATACTGTATATGCTCACCACATGACCCAAGCTTCAGACCCTTCCCTTGCAACGAACTTTGTTGAATAGACCAACATTAGCATTTAGTAGTAGTAATTGGTATTGTTTGGATTGATATAGTTTCAACTATGTAACCAAGAACTAGAAATATGATCTGTATATATGCTGGTGATAGGTTCTGTCTTTTATCTATCTATCTATCTTTATGTATGCATTCTTGAACAGTTGATTTTGTTGTTTCTGCATACCCTGCAACAATTCCACATTTGTGGGAGTAAAATCTGCTTGGTGCCTAGGATATTTATTAAGCAACATTCAATCCTGTAATCGCTTCCTTTATCTCTTATCTGTTATCTCGCCCATCAAGTCCCTGCATTACCATACTTTTCTTATCATGTCTTCATCCTTGAGGGTCATTGGTTATGACACAGTTTAATGTGCTCCTTGCCTGCTATTTATTTTTCCATCAACAAGGTATAGTATCTAGGTCCAAAACTGCCTGTCGTTGCAAGTTAGCACCTGCCATTCAGTTCTCCATTGACAAGTATGAGTTGTAGCCTCTCACTAGTGATAGCATCGAGTTCCAAAATTGTTCGCCGATGTAAGTTATTGCCTTTTCACTTTCTGTTTGTTATAATAAAGGTTTAGTGCTTCTGTTCTATTCGATAATACCATTCAGTGTTAACTCGTAAGTACTAGTTTGATAGAAAACACAGAAGCAAGATATGTGTATGATGTTGACACTTCTGCTCTTTCAGGATAGAAATTAAGCATGATCTAACATGGCAAACTCCGACGTGTGCACGTGTGGCTTTGGAACACTACAACAACATGAATCAGGTTTGCTCTATTCTACTCAAGTGTATAAATATTGCATGGTGCTACTTAGTGGCAGGGTAGTCATTCAACATTTAGTTCATCAGATTGGGACAACTTTTCAGCTTTCTTTACTTTGTCAGTGTGCCATTTTCCGCCGGTGGAAATAAGTCAAACTGGAACAAATAATCTTGCAAGTGGTCTAGAATGTAACTAAGCTTGAGACATGGGTGGTCTAGAATGATTTTGCACTGTGTATGCTGTGTCTGCATCTTTTGCATGAGGCTCAATTGGTCTGGTTTGGCCCTATGTACATGAAAGTATTGTTATAGAACAGCCTACAAGTTCTCTAGACCCTGGTATCACAAGGTTATCTTGTAGTCTTGTCTTGATGTTCTGTAAATGTTCCCCAGCAATGTCCCAGACCGTGATCATACTCTTGAATTGCTTCCAAAGTGCGGTGAAGATTATGGAACCAGTGTGCAATGTGTTTTGCCTCTTGACCTGCCCAAGTTCTCCTTGTTTTTTATTATCCTTTCCCAGTTTGTTTTTCATGATAAGATTAACTTCTTTCTCAGTTAGATGGCAGTTGGCACTTAATTATTGAACCCTTGGACTGCCCTCTTATGCTTGTGATTTTGTGAATTCCACAGACTAAATCTAGCAGTTCATAATGCAGTACCAAGTGCCTAGCTACTCATAATTCATATATGCACCCTTGGACTGCCCTCTTATGTTTGTGAGTTTTTTAGGGGGATGAGCATGAGATGGTTAAAGCAGTGAGCAGTCATGTCTTTGTCTTCAATGGTATCTGGTTCCATGCGAATTTCCTTGCTAAGCGAAAAGGAGCCACCACCTGCGTTGATCTCATCCCCAAGTACTTCTTTGCTGAACTGGAAATCGTGGGGACGAAAAAACTATCTTGTGTTTCATGTATTAAGCTTGACCCAGGTATGTACAATAATCCAAGTTTCACTCTTTGTTCACACAAATTTTATCTTGATGAATTCTGCATGCGGGTGTGTGGTTTCTTTTTAATAAAATAAATGATTTTACACCCGCAGGTGATCCCAAAAACATTGGTGGTTGTAGCCTGTGCTATGAGAATATCATGCATCCTGCTGGCGGTGGATACCACGGTGCCCAACCTCGATCTGTTCGACATGCTCCTGGTGGCCTACAGATTTCATTCAAGTTCTGAATGTTGGAAATGGTAGAATCGTTCATCACTATACTAATATAATATAGGCGGAAGAAGAAGAAAATCGTGTATAAATATGAGCGTCAAACCATTCCGGTAGAATCATGCATCATTTTGGTTGTAACGAAGGTTAAAACTCCACTTTGATGTATGTCCGATGTTATTAATCTGTTTCCTGTAGTGTAAGAAGGTGTTTGTTACAGTTCATAACTACCAACACCTTGTCGCCGCCAGTGGCAACGATCTAGTGCTGTTGTTGCTGGCAGCAACTTTGGTTACGAGGTTTAGTTTATGCATGGCGAAAAGGAGCCTTGGAATGATCTTAACAGAACATTTAGAAAGAAAAAAAAAGGGGGAAAAGATTCTATTGAGACAGTTACAAATTTGATTGAGTTTCCACTACTTGAAAGTTTGAGTTCTGTTATTTCTACTATAGCAAACGATAATTCGAATTGGTAGACTATCCTCGAATTATTTTCATAAACTGGAGAGTCTTGACCATAGTATGAGCAACTGGAGACCCTCATTACGGACAAAATGGCCGAACTAAGGGTTGAATCTCCTTGAATATAACTTTTTATTTAAAACCAATGATCCAATAGTCCCCGAGACTCAGTTCGGGCTGAAAGACCGGCCCGAGGATCGACATCCTCCTCCTTGACTTCCAACCCTATTCCGCGTCTTTAGCTCCAACTATAGTAGTTTTTGGCAAATTGGGGCACACACACCCCCTCCACCTAGGGCTCGGCCCATTTAACTTTTTTTCTCGTTCAAAACATTTGTCTCACGTGTCACGTTCAAAACACACACACCCTCCACCTAGGGCTCGGCCCATCTAACTCATGAATCTTTTTGAGTTTGTGAACTTTTTGCAAATTCCCGCGAACCTTTTTTAAATCCACAAAAAAATTTGAACCTTTTTCTAATTCACGTACTCTTTTAAATATGCGAACATTTTTTTTCAAACCAATAAAATTGTTTTCAAAAGCATTCACTTTTTCTTTTTAAAAAAAAAAACTACAGCTGGAATGCGCAGCAAAATCTAGGAAAAAGGCGTACGTATTTTTTTGTACAAAAAAGTGTACGTATGTGAGAGTGAGAGTGCACTAGTAGAAAAACACCTATTAGTCCCGGTTGGTGAGGGCCTTTTGTCCCGGTTCTTGAACCGGGACTAAAGGGTCATTACTAATGCCCTAGACCTTTAGTCCCGGTTTTAACACGAACCGGGACAGATGAGCCTCCACGTGGCCGGTGCGCCGAGCCCAGGCAAGAGGGCCTTTGGTCCCGGTTGGTGGAACCAACCGGGACCAAAAGGCATCCACGCGTCAGCATTTCAGTGGCTGGGTTTTTTGTTTTGTTTTTTTAAAGGGGGGGGGTTGGGGGTTTTGGGGGGTTAATTTAGGTGTTTCATATATTGTGTTAGCTAGCTAATTAATAGAGAGAAGTGTCCTCTCTTATGTCCGTGCTTGGTCGACGCTACGTACTATACATAGATAGGTCCTCGACACGCTAGCTAGTAAGAAAATGAAGGGAACCATTAAGTACAGAAGTTTGTCATGCATACCGAGAGAAGTGATCGATCGACCTTTCCTTCTCCGAGAGATTGGTCGAACAACAAGTTTTCGTATTATCTATCCGACGCTACTGGCTACATACATATACAATATGTAAGATCTCTTACAATCCCCTAGCAATTGAAATCAACTTCCACATGGTATTCTCCGACTTTATTGATGACGTGGTCAAGAAAGAATTCCGCCAATTCCTCTTGAATTGCTTTCATGCGATCTTGTTCTAGGAGTTCATTCCGCATCTGCCACGTCTAATTTGAAAAAGAGGGTTAATTAATACATATATATGAATGAAACTCAACAGAAATGATGGTGTAATAAAATGAAATTGTGAATATTATTGCTTACGCACTTCATATTATCTTTTAGAGTAGCCCCGCTTATTTTTCAAAGTCGCGTTGTAGATGAACTCGCACACGTAGTATCCATAGTAATTATTCCCTTATTCCTGCCACAAGCACTTTACGAGAAATAGAGGTCAATCAAACTGATAATGAAGCATTATAAATGGCATTGATGAAAGTATAGCTATAGAATCAACGGGAGATGCGCGCAACTAGCTAGCCAGTAGTACTTACTTTCGGGTATGTATATCGCAACTCCTTCGGCAGTCCCGGAGCTTCTGCGGTGAACTGTTTCCAAACCCTGCAAGACAAAGAAAATAATTATTATTACTTGAGATATCAGGAAATGAACAAAAAGTTGCCGAGATGGTGCGATAATGATCGATTTAACTTACTTGTTGAGCATTTTGGTCATGTCCGCATAGGTTTCGGGATCTTTTCGTCTCAAGTCTAAAACGATTACTAGTCCCCGCTCAAGCTTAATCTCCAGAAGAATATAGTGGAAGCTGCGCACGCATTCATAAGTCATCAATTACATTACTATAACCTCGCTCGAGTAATAAGGGAAACCGAATATGCACACGACAGTAAAACGCACTTGAAGTTGTAAGGAAAGAGTATGGTATCTTTGTTTTGATTTTTGATCAACGATTGTAGCAAGTTGGCCTCGGCCTCTTCGGCGTGCTTTTTAACCTGAATTTCATCTATGATATTTGTGTTAATGAACCTAATATCATACATTTCTTGTTTTCTGCACTCGACGGTCTTCAATCTGCATAATATAGTGAGGATAATTAATTAAAAAAACATGCAATGAAAGAGCTGAGCTATATATAGAGACTTAATGACAGAAATAGTACTTACAGACAGTAGCAAAAGACCGTTAATTTATCAAGGGCCTTTTGATTGAAGAACTCGAAGAACTCCTCAAATGGAGCAGGCAACAGATCAGTTCCAACGAGGTCGTGCTCCTCTTTAATGTTCAGATACAAAGTATTCGTCCCCCCAGACTCTCCGCAGGTTTTCATGTACCAATTATGGAATCTTCGCATCATCGTTGTTAGAGATTTTTCATCTTTGACGAGAGGCTTCCCGTACTCGTATCTATGTTCGTCCACCTCCATGAAATCAGGAAGTTGATCGTCAGGCAGGTAATCTGTAAGATTGCCATAACCGGCCACCGTCCCCGGAGCATTAGCGACGATGTCGCCGCTAGACACATTGAGCGGGGGGCACGATTGATTTGCTTGTTCGCCGAGCTGGGCAATTTTTTTCGCAGCTGCTCGTTCTTTTGACCTTTGATGTCTGACAGTACTTCCTGACCGCTCCGCTTCGAGATATGTCTGTTCAGTAATGCGCTCATAGTTGGTTCTCGGCGGAGACTTTGGTGGTTTCCTCAGGGCATCGATAGTGCGCTTTGCTTTCACCGGATCTACCTTCTCCTCCGGAGGTGGATGTCTCTTTGCTTTCAACCCTTCAAAGAAGTCGTCCACTTCAGCCTGCACGATCTTCGCGTTTTCCTCCTTGGTCCTCTCGTACGGTAACTTCTCTAGAGGCTTGAGAGAAGGACCGTATCTGTATTGCCTCCCGCCTCTGCTGGCTGTATTGCTAGACGCCGGAGCAGACGGAGCGACTACGGCATCTATCTTCTTTCGTGCTTGCTTACGAGGCGGAGGAGAAGGACTACGACGCGCCGGAGCAGCCGGGGCGGCGGCGGGTCTCTTCCGCCCTTGCTGGCGAGGCAGAGAAGGAGGAGGCTGCTGGCTGCTCGGGCGCGCCGGCGCAGGCGGAGAAGGAGGCGGAGTGCCGCCACGCGCTGGAGAAGGAGGCTGAGTGCCCTAATTGTCACTCGCCGGAGGAGGAGGCGGAGTGTCCTGACTCGCCAGAGGAGGAGGAGGAGGCATCCAGTTCGGAAGCTTGATGAACTCCTTCCGCCATAGGCATGGAGTCTTCAGAGCAGAACCCAGCCGAGTCTCCCCTTCACCGATAGGGTGGTCAAGCTGGAGGTCCTCAAATCCCTCCGTTATTTCGTCCACCGTCACCCTAGCATATCCCTCTGGATTCGGACGACAGTGAAAAGTTGCGTCGGGTTCAGAAGGTCGAACTTGGCCGACAGCCGCCTTGACTATGAAGTTCTGCCATTGCGTCATAAGGTGGCAATTTTGAGACTCCGTGATAAAATCCACGGGGTAGCTAGCAGGAGCCGTCAAGACATGCTCCGGCTGAAGCAGCTCGGTGGAAGCCACGCTGCTCTCCGCTGAGATGGCAGGGTAGCTTCGAGGGAAGCTTCGGTAGGTCATTTGCTGCGATCTGCTTCTCGTTCCTCTAGCCCTTGTACCCTTTCGTGCAGCGCCTGCAGTTGGATCTGCTCCAGTTTCTTCCTCCTCTCCTGGGTTTTGTAACCCCCTGCATCCGGAAAACCAACCTTCCACGGAATGGAGCCTGGCGTGACTCATGTCCGTCCAGGGTGCTCAGGATTCCCGAGGGCCATTGTGAGCTCGTCCTTCTCCCTGTCTGGAATGAACGTCCCTTGCTGCGCTGCATAGATATAGTGCCGAAGCCCGTTGACTGGTATTTTCAGCTGCTCGTCCGTCCAACGGCACTTCCCTGATACAGGGTCCAAGGTTCTGCCAGCCCCGAAGAACCAAGTCCGGCAACGGTCTGGCCAGTTCATTGTCTCTGGTTCGATCCCTTTATCAAGCAGATTATTCTCAGCCTTGGACCACTTAGGTCAGGCTTTGAGGTAGCCACCTGACCCCGTGCGATGGTGAAACTTCTTCTTTGCAGCATTTTGCTTGTTTGTCACCGTCATCTTCTTACTCTTTTCCGATGTCTTGTGGGCCACAAATGTGGGCCAGTGATCTCTGATCTTCTCATATTTGCCGATGAATTCTTATGTTTCTTCTTTGTCGACAAACTTGTTCAGCTCTTTCCTCCACCTCCTGAATAGGCTTGCCATCTTCTTAAGAGCACAAGACTTGATTAATTTCTCTTTAACTGGCTTCTCCAGATCCTCCTCTGGCGGTAGGGTGAAATTTGCCTTCAGCTCAGTCCAAAGATCATCTTTCTGCATATCATTGACATAAGACACCTCAGGGTCTTCCTCCTTAGGCTTATACCATTTGTGGATGCTGATCGGGATCTTGTCCCTAACAAGAACCCCGCACTGAGCAGCAAATGCGTTCTTTGTCCGGATGGGTTCAATCGGTTCACCGTCGGGCGCGATTGCTGTGATCTCAAACCTTTCATCCGAGCTCAACTTTTTCTTCGGGCCTCGTCTCTTTACCGAAGTTGTGCTCGATCTGAAGGGCTAGAAAAAGGAAGAAAGACGAGAGTTAATTAATATGTGTACATATACCAAAACAATGAATGCATCAATTAACTAGTCAGCACGGGCTTAACTAATATATATATACCTGGCCGGACTCGGTTCGGTCACCGGAGCAGTCAGCACGGTCTCCTTCTTGTACCTCCATTGG